>NC_042964.1:37801280-38083780 GCF_901001165.1 Salmo trutta
GAAAACACGGTGGCACCCTGGAGCGGCTCGAAGGCTGAGGAGATGAGTGGTAGCGGTTCTTCACCATTATGTCATTGAGTCCCGGTAGTCGATGCACGGGCGCAGGGTCTTGTCCTTCTTCTCCACAAAGAAGAACCCTGTGGCGGCGGGAGAGGACAAAGGACGCAATAAATCCTGCAGCTAGGGAGCCCCCAATGTAGGTGTCCATAGCCTTGGTCTCCGGTCCCGACAATGAGTACAGTCGTCCCTGGGGTGGAGTAGTGCTAGGGAGAAGGTCAATCCCACAGTCATATGGTCGGTGCGGCGGAAGCGAAGTGGCCCGGGCCTTGTTGAACACCCCCCCGAAGGTCCTGGTTCTCCGCGGGAAGGTCCGGGGCACCGTCCAAGCCCCCAGGAAAACATCCCGGGGCTGGTTGTGCTGACTTCAGACACTGGGCGTGGCAGAACCGGCTCCTGCCCATGATGGCACCAACAGACCAGTTCATGAGGGGATTGTGTCACTGGAGCCAAGAGAATCCTAATACCACGGGAATCTGAGGAGACTTGATTAGCAGGAATTGAATAGTCTCGCTGTGATTCCCTGACACCCGTAGGTTGATGGGAGTGGTAATATGAGTGACCCAGCCTATAGTGCGCCCGACCAGCGCTCTAACGTCCATGGGAATGTTGAGGGGCTGAATGGGGATGTTCAGCTCGGAAGCTAGACAACTCTTCGTGTTGATCCTGTATTGCCGTTCCGCAGACGATACCCAAGCTCTACCTAGTTGCATAGGCTCGGGAAGCGGTCACTCAGCCGTTTTCGGCGACTTTCGGGGAAGGTCGGGAAGTCTCGGGTTCTTTCTGCAACGGGATTGTCCGGGACTTCCGGGATGACTCGAGATCCGTAGGTAACTCCCGAGCTGCAAGTGCGTCCTTGACAACCTCCGAGACGACGTGCAGGAACATATCGAACAGTGCTTCCTAGTTCCAAGCACTCTCCGCTGCCAACGTGCTGAAATCCACCGCATAGTCTGCTACACTGTGGGATTCCTGCCGCAGCTTCTCTCCCGGAGAATGGGGCATCAAAAACCTTCTTCACCTCTCCCATGAACCCCTCCAGACTAACGCATATGGCCGGCTGTTGTTCCCATACAGCAGTAGCCCAGGTGAGAGCCCTCCCGGACATCAGCGTAATAGGCTATCTTTGAGCGATCCGAGGGGAAGGAGGAGGGCTGAAGCTCGAAAATGAGGGCATACTGAGCTAGAAATGTCTTGACAGGTGCTCGGCTCTCCATTGAAGCGTTCCGGGGGAGGTAAGCGGGACTCCAGAGAAGGTGGAGTGACTGATGAGATGGCGCTGCTAGCAGCTGGGTTACTGAGGGTCTGTGGGGTTACCACTGTAGTAGGCTGCCTCCCAGACAACCCGCGGAATTGCTCCAGCAAAATGTCTAATGCCCGGTCATGGCGTTCAGGCAACATTTGGACCCCCTCCATAAGGCCACGCAGCAGTGGCTCCTTGGGAGGAGATGGCATCGCGCAGCTGGCCCGGGTCTGCTGGTTCAGTCATGGCCAGTTCGTACTATCAGGGTTTGAAGGTAAGACCCAGATGCAGAGTGTGTCAAAGTAACAATTTTATTACAGCTACAGGGCAGGCAAACGACAGGTCAAGGCAGGCAGGGTTTTGATAACCAGAGTAGTGGGGCAAAGGTACAGGACGGCAGGCAGGCTCAGGGTCAGGCAAAGTGGTCAGGAAGGCGGGCTCAGAGACAAGACAGGCAAGGGTCAAAACCAGGAGGGTGAGAAAAAGAGAGACTGGGGAAAAGCAGGAGCTGAGACAAAAAACGCTGGTAGACTTAACAAGACGAACTGGCAGACAGAACACAGGTGTAAATACACAGGGGATAATGAGGAAGATGGGCGACACCTGAAGAGGGGGGGTGGAGACAATCACAAAGACAGGTGAAAAAGATCAGGATGTGACATTGTGTGTGACTGACTCTCTGTGTGTTGTAGATGGATAGTGCAGACGATGGAGGTCCTATGTGTGGGGCGTGTGTGTTGCAGCGTATCGGCCCCACGGCCAGTCTCCTAGCCTCCCCAGAACTGCTCAAGGTCCTGCCAGTGACCGAGGAGCACCTGAACCTGCCCATCAACTACGCTTTGCTGATGGCTCTCTTCTGAGGGGACACGCTCACGTACACACGCAAACTCAACGTGCTGCTTGAACTGTTCTGCAAACACACCCACACAACATGAGACATGGACCTCTCCACTGATGTTGTCATGGGAAAAAAAATCTGTCTGCTTAATAGGCATTTGAACGAGCCAATTATGGACCAGAAGGTGTAGTGGAAAATTGTCTTAAGAATAACACTTCTTACAAGAACTTGTAAATTCAATATAGACTTTAATACAGAGTAGTAAAGCCGAGCCGGTCCGCGGAACAACAACTGCCTTCCTTAGGCCCCGGCTCTGCTTTTATGCATATACAATACACAGGTCCATCCTTTATGTAAATGAAGTAAAACCCCCTATGCGTTCTACCACCTTTTTCTTTCCATCCAATGGATAACGCCCATATCTGCTTTTAGCTCTAACATAGTAGGGGCTAGACTCCTCACATGGATATGAAATAATTCTTACATTGCATGCTTACGCTTGGCATATATTTTTTGTCATGGACATACATTCAGCTTGCCTGGCCTTTGCGTGGTTCCTGCTTGGGGATACATAGCCATCTGCTATTTCCACTCAGGGCCTGCTGCCAGTCTCCTCTTTCGCTAGCTAATGTATTTCTATTTTTCTTCCCTCAGCACGTCTACCTTTCTCCCACATAATCCCTCCTCTGGGACTAAATAGTCCCACATCAAACATGATTAAATTAGAGACAATAAGGATGGAAGCAAAATAATAGATACATAGAACAATAAATGTGTTGAACGAAATGTGAAAAGACAGAACATAATCATATACTGGACCAAACATCTCCAATCCGATAACATAGATAGGAGTAAAAGATCCAGTCAAACTTAAAATAGTAAACAAGGATACATATAACAAATCAGTATACTATGAAGAAGTATGAGCATAGCCTTGCCTGAGTTTATCTCAGTTATTTAAAACATAAAGAAAATAAGAAAATCCTGATGTCATTCTAAATTTGACACTTAAACAAGATCCTTCCTTACAGACACCTCTGTAACAACAGTGAAATCACAAATGAAAACACCTGCTAAAGGACTAAGGACATGGTCCATGGACACTTGTAACCGAAATTTCCCCCATTTTACCCACAAGTTTAAGTATACAAAATTCAGAAGTTCTAACTTAATTTATCCCTTGTCAAAGGTAGAAAGGTAATAGACAATAGACTCCATAGTAAATGATTACCAGGTTATACATCTTTAATACTGCAAGAGATAGTGTTACTTGAGTTATATTACCACATGTACCTTTGTAATCCATAATCATTCCTTTATCATCAAATTTACTAAGTCCTGCAGTTTCTAACACCCAAATAGTTTAACAATTAACTGTAGTGTTTCTCACATCTATCCCATTATCTCCACAGCTGTAGAAACATTCATATCTACTTTTTACCATAGTAAACCTATCATTATGAGGACCATTTCATTCAGTTCTCATGTCATATGTTGCACATTCATGTTCTCCCAACATATTTTGGTTTAATTCACTTCTACCTTTAGTGCTACCTAATGCCAATCTGCATTCTATGTTACACAAAGGTATGTAGTATTGACTCTGAATACATTGAACATTTTCCATTTAACACATTCTTCAACAGATGCAAGTTCAGGTATAATTAAAATATCAGACCAATGTGATTTGCTAGACAAAATGCAATTGTCCATCCTATGTTTAGTTGCTTCTTACTGAGCTCACCTATACAAGCCATTTGTTATTGCTTTTCAAAATTTTTGATCAATGTTTGATTCTTGGGTAGTTTCTTCATTGTAGCTACCCGAGTTGGTAACAGATGTCCAGATTTTCTCCATCAACCCACTTCCTTATGGTTTTTCTATTGTCTTAGTTGGTGTACTAGTCTCTAGTGGGAGGTAATTTTACAATTTCTTCTAGGTTTGTTGCTGTTGCTGTCAAGACCATTCTACCATTCTTCGTCTATCCTGTTTCACTGTCTGTTAAAAAGACCATGTGAGGACAGAGAAGTTGATAAGAAAGTTTCCTTTCCATTCTCCTGTAGTTGTTTCTCCGTCCCCTTGAACAACACCTCTATCAGGGGTTTCTGCCAGAGTAGGTATGTCATCAGGAGCAACAGGCATGTCACTCCTCCCCATCCCTGGACTCTCTGGATATTCAGGAGAGAGAGTCTGTTGGCTGTTGAAAGTTGCTCCTCGATCCACCTCCTCTTCGGCTCCTGCCTGGCTCCTGCCTGGCTCCTGCCTGGCTCCTGCCTGGCTCCTGCCTGGCTCCTGCCTGGCTCCTGCCTGGCTCCTGCCTGGCTCCTGCCTGGCTCCTGCCTGGCCTGGTGGTTGTCCCCTCCTTCCCGACGGGACTTTGGTACAGTGGTTTAGATGGTACCACGTGTTGCTTCCTTTCACCTGGACAGCAGTTAACATTGTTCGAGCCACCTTGTAGGGACCCTCCCTCCTTGGCTCATTCCTTTCTTCCGGAACACTCGGACCTGGTCTCTTGGATCACCAGACGTGGAACCTCTGGTCCTGGTTCAGGTTTCTGCCTTCTTTCTGTGAGGCATTCAAACTTAGAGACTTATGGCCTCTGTTTTATGATCACACCATACATCCACTTATTTCCATTACTCATCATACACCAACTAACATTCCAGCTGAAGCTGGCGACCCCTCTCCTGGTTCCTAAGCATAAGACTTGGAAAGTGAAAAACAAAAACACAACAGTATTGACAATGTGATATGTCATGCATAAATATATTCATGGAACCGAAATCTGAGACCATGACAATTCCCACTCTCTCTTCACCTGACTCTATGCCTCCAGGATACTTTTCTGCTGGAATCCACAAAAATAAAAGCACTAAAAAGCTTCCTCATGCTTCCACCCAGTCTTCCCCTTTCGGCCACAGGTTCTGCGAGGTGTTCCCAAATCATGCCATTTTCACTTTGTTTCCCATCTGCTCCATTTCAACTGATAGGCATATCCCTAATAAACATTATATCTTCTTGAAGTAATTCAATACTGTATATGCTTTCACATTAATGCCTTTAACATGTTGTTTAGATCACAATTACCCTAACATCTGTCCTTTTTCATATGATGCATTAACCAATAAAATAAGTAGCTCCCAAACCCAACAACTGTATGTCTACAGTGGAATCTAGTCTCTCTCTGTCCGCGTCCTCTGTCATGGTGCTTTCAAGCTCACCCATTATTCAGCTGGACCTTACTTCTTGTGAGAATTATGCGCCCACCGAAGAGAGACATGATGATCTTTACCACTGCAGGTGCTGTAAGAAGTATACCCCCAGCCTGGTGTATCTTGATGTACACTCAATCTCTAGAAGTCAGCCCATGCCCTTGGTTATTTCTGGCTTATGTGCTGCTTTTCTCCTGAGGACATACACACTAACACATGGGTTATTTCCTGACAACAGACTTTCTTCTCATGTCAAGATCACTACTTTGTAATATTTAAATAACAGCCCTATTTAAACATTGTCTCAAATACCTCGCCTCCTACCACAGATATTCTTATACATAATGATAGCCAAATTATGGTCCCTACAGCAACTGCTGTTAGAATAACATGTAATCAGTCAAGTGTCTTCCAGTTGGAAGACTATCCAACCTCTTAAAACTCCAAGTCATAACTCTTAAACTTTTACCATAGTGTTAAATGTCACCACTATCACTTTTACTCTTCCCATAATCTAGGTATGTGTAATGTTCAATTTACTCAGAATTGTCCCTATGTTGTGCATCCCTATATTTTTCACAGCCAGCTGTCCTTTCTCTTCTGTGAGTTCTCTCTTCTATTAATATACATAGTCTCTAGAAATAACACCCCTCTACTACCATAACCTTCATTTATGAGCCCCCTCAGATCCCCAATGCAGTCATAGTTCTTCTAACCCATAACACAATTTACTACTAATTTCCTTCCACAGTTTGATACATACTTAAACATTCTCAAATCAATTTTAGTCAATTTATATCATTCCCTCCTCAGGAACAATAAACACACTTATGTTCCTTAAAACAAAAATAAATTGACCAGACAAGAAAAGAGCAAAATAAATTACAATAACTGCATATTTGTAATAAGTGACCACTACTCATAATGTAACTAAACCACTACTCATAATGTTGGTCTCCTCCTTCATCCTTGTGTGTATCGCAAAACAGACTATAAACTTTTTATGCAATCAATTATATCAATACAATTTAACATTACATTTCTAATGACATAATAAAACAAAAGAAACAAAAACCTTTAATCTTCTGTAAGTTCTGTCAACCTCCCTGTCTCAGGATTTAGTTTCCAGAGCTTCCCTAGGCCTAGTAAATTTAAACAGTTCTATGTCCAAATCATAACTGAAACGTGTTATAAATTGTCCAACCCAAATCAGAATTCAGTCCTTAGTGCTTCATTCCCTTAAAAATGTACATTTTATACTAAACTTGTAATACCAATGCTATCTATTCATATTACACCCCCATTTGCCTCTGTTTTTCTGTCATGAGGCCTGGTAATGAAAGGTCAGTAACCTATTCCCCTTTTAGTCTTCCTCCTCCAGCACATATCATTCCAGCATGTCTATTTCAGATACAGTTCACAGGTCATCAGACGCAGTTGTCCTTCACTCTTCCGCTGGTTAGGGAGAGTTCGAGCTTCACACACACTTGTTGTAAAAATATCTCTCTCATGCATTCTGACATCACCTTCCATGATAACTCCCTTATTCTACTGGTGATCTCTCAGACAAGTTACAGATCATTTAACAACATAACCTCTCGCAAACTTCAATATCCCAATGTTGCAAATTTTGTATTGAAACAAAAACACAATGAAATCATCTTTACTTATATCATAATCCATTTGGAGTGACTGTCATCCCTTGTTAACAGATATTTCCTTTCTATATGCAGACTGAACAAAGCACATGTGTATTTTTACCCAAAGACAATAACCCCATGGAACTGCTCATTTTCCCACTGAACACATGATTCAACAACATGTTAAATCAAAAAATACAATTATTTGAGTATCTAGTCAATTTAAGATTACAACTCTTTATCATTTTCATATGGAAATAATAGAATTTCAAAGTAATTGTACACTCTGAATAGAGACTGGTGTTTCTTATTCATTTTATATTTAAATCCCACCTGTTCCAATAATTTCTAGTGAAGTTGATCAGTCTTCATGGGAAATTCTTAGGATTCAGGGCATTTGACACCATTAAATGTTTCCTCTCCCTTCTCTGTCCCTGTCCTTCAGAACCCATTTGGATATATTTCAAAACATTTCCATCTTCCTGTATACCCAGTTTAAAACTGAATTGAAAAAGGTCCATCCAAATTAAATCCCAGAGGTCCTTTCCAGTAATCTTATCATTTTAACCTGTGTCATTAGTTCAGTATAATACAACCACTGTAGAACCTTCAAAAAGTTGATATTGTCTTATCATCTTGTTAGTCAATACGTCACATGGTTCTCAAACCCCCAAATATGTTGTAATGAACAGAGTTAAACCAAACTTCAGCTTGCCTGGCCTTTATGTGGTTCCTGCTTGGGGATACATAGCCATCTGCTATTTCCACTCAGGGCCTGCTGCCAGTCTCCTCTTTCGCTAGCTAATGTATTTCTAATTTTCTTCCCTCAGCATGTCTACCTTTCTCCCACAAAGGTAACAGTGTGGAACAGAGTTACTCAGCCAATCTCCTAGCACCTAGAGACACTGACAACGGGGTACCCTTGATGATGATTGGCCTAGACCTGCCCCCCATGATCTCTGTTAGTCTAAAGTTGTGTTTCTTGCTGATTTGGATAAATGTTTGGGGCAGAATGCTATTATTGTGAAATATACATGTCTTGTTTTTTAGTGTGGTTATATTTTGATGCAAAGAAAATGCACAAGTTCAGTCCTGTCTTTTAATACGTCTCATTTTCTACTTTACTTTTTAAAATCTGTTTTTATTTGTGATTTCTTTTAAAATTATAACAAAAGAAACATTTGTGTGAGTACTTTGAGGTCAACATAAGCATCATAAGTTATGTCCATTGTTTCCATAAAGACACAGTTGCCAATACTCTAATGGAAACTGTAAAGACAAGTATTTGTGGTTAGTTTGGAATGCAATTTAAAGTGCATTCGTGTTTGGATGGAGTAAGATGACTTCACACCTGCCAACAAACTGCCATATAAGGAATAGGTGCCTTTTGGGATGAGACCTGTGTCTGTGAGGACCAAAACCGCAATGTTTCATTGGTACATTTTTTTCCCCCTGTGTTTGTATCAGATTGTACAACAGCTGATATTTTACAGTTAACACTGTAATAGGGGCAATTTTTTAAAGTCCGTGTTATTTCCTGGCCCACTATGTTAACGTGGGTCGTACTGGGGTACCGATTAAAAAATTCCTCTAGCTGCCATTGGCACCCATTCAAATTATCCCCAAGGTTGCCTAGTCCAATCTTGTTCATTCTCTAAATTAAATGCCATGTCTGTTTTCTCATTAGCTGGGAATGTTGTTTAAAATGTCCAATGCAACATACTTCCCCTTTAAAATATAAAAGTTTTCTATTAGCATGCTACAACTCACTAAGACAGACTGGTAGAAGAGCTAGCATAGCTAGCCATCGCTAGCATTCACTGGTTGAAGTTTTGATAAGGGAATTTATACGTTTAAAGGTAATGAAGAAATAATTCCACCCTGAAACCGAACTATTAGTGATTATTGGGTTATGTAGCATGTATAATGAATAATTAAAGTACTAAACGTAAGTCCAATAAGGTTTGGTATAGATGTGAGGGATAGAAATGTGTGTGAGTCTAAGAAAATATCGAGAACAATTCAACTGTGTTTGACCCGACCTGGCTAGAACTCTGAGAAACTTATGATAGGACAGGGAGTCATTTTCAAGGTTCCTCTAAACTCGGGGGAATTGGACTGACAGCGCTGGGTAGTGATTAACAGTGGTGAGAACTCTGGGGAGGGATACAACTCCCCTACTGTTCGTGTGTATGTATGTGCGTAGGATATCTACTGTTCGTATGTATGTGCGTGAGTAGGGAGTGAGCTATAAAATTGATGTCTTTGTATTATGGACTTCAGAACGTTCTCTGAATAAACTGTACAGACCTTTTGCAGAAGCTGAGTCTTTGACTTATTAACCCAGTGTCTTACAAACTTTGGGGATTAGTCAAAGCTTATTGATTGTTAGTTATTATCATTGTGATCCAAAATTCTCATGACAAGTTTAAGTAACCTTTGATTGTAATTGAGTTGACTGGTGACTATGACATGAATATACACTTAGTAGTTAGTTTATTAGGTACACCCATCTAGTACCTGGTCGAACCCCCCTTTGTCTCCAGAACAGCCTGAATTCTTTAGGGCATGGAGACATTGCTCACTTGGTATCAAGGGACGTAATGTGTGCAAGGAAAACATTCCCCACACCATTATACCACCGTCACCAGCCTGTACTGTTGATACCAGGCACTATGGGGCCATGGACACATGCTGCTTATGCCAAATCCTGACTCAGCCATCAGCATGACACAACAGGAACCTGGATTCGTCAGACCAGGTGGTTATTCCACTCCTCAATTGTCCACTGTTGGTGATTGCATGCCCACTTAAGCCACTTCTTGTTTCTGAGATACTGGAACCGGCGATCATACCACGCTAGGTCTCTTAGATCACTCGTTTTGCAGATTGTATTCTCTGAATGCCGTAATGACTGTCTGCCTGTTTTATGTAGCAAGCCAAGACCACTCATCTCACTGTCTGTAGGAGCGAACCATTTTTGTGAACGAGGTGGGGAACCTAATAAACTGGCCACCGAGTATATGATTCACAACATTTGGACAGGCGCTATAATCCAAATTTAAACTATGTGTGTCCATGTTGCTTGATTTCAGGCTTGGCTCCACTGCTTTCAATGGGGAAAGATTGCTACAGTGATTTTTGTTGATAATGTCATTTTCCTGGGTGGAGTTTTGGCTTGCCTGGTAACATCACCAGGCCGTATACATTAATATAATAACAAATAGAGTTCCAAACCTCTCAGCTAATAACAGCTACTTTTCAGATTACATATCCCTCCCATTAGACCACTCCGCTTGGGGGATTGATCCACTCTGGTTAATGCACCGCTTTGGTGTCCGTCCCTCCGAACTCAGACAGCAACATTCTTGCTATATATAAGAACTGCTGCACTTGGCCTTTTGAAGGTTGACTCAGCAAAGTTACGTTGCGTTAAGCAAGATGCAAGACCTCACTCTCACACCTTCACACAGCATCTGTGCATGGGTTCAATTTTTGCTCTTAGAGCGGGTAGGTATGGGACCAAAACAAAGGAGTTTAGCCTCACGCTTTATCGCTCTTAGTTGTCACTGAAAGTGATCCACTATGTTTACTTTGTGCACCTACTTCATATTTCTAGGTCTAAAGTAGATTTTCTGAATTGTGTAAACATGCCGGTAAAATATCCATGGTGTTCCATGACTACTATGCTCTTATTTGGTTCTGATTAGATCAGTTTGTTGTAAAGGGAAGATTGCAGAATTAGGTTGCTGTTAAACATTCTGATTTGTTTCATCCTTCAAACAAAGTCCCAATACGACAAGTGGGCCAGTTCGTTTTGCATGGCCCGGTGCACTTAGCTGGCTAGTTTAATAATTTATTTGAATCACTCTTCCACTGTTGGTAGGCATCGCAATCATTTAGGGGAAAATTGAGCCCCGCATATGACTGAAGCACCAGGTGTTCCCCCGGGCCCAGTCTGCCCGCCGTATCCTCACGAGCCGGTTTCTTCCCATCTTCTAGCATTTCGACCAAACGTGCATGCCGGTAAACAGAGGTTGTAGTTCACTGCCGCCACCACCAGGCTGTTCCATTCGTGACATAAAAGATGCAATATATTGTTGGTTTGAGTTTTTGATCAATGTAATTCAAATGGAGAAAATATTTATTTTTGAATACGTTTTTGCATAAAGACCGTTTTTAGGTGGAATATCATCAATCTACGTTGTTAGATTTGTGGAAGTATATAGTGCAACCTGCTCTTTAATGTGCGTGTCTGTCCATCCATCCACAGGCTGTGTGCGGGGTAAGGCTGTGGACTCACTGCGTCTCCTGACTACAGGGTTGAGTCCTGGCCGGGGCAAGATAGCAGTGCTGTCTCGCTCTAACCTCTCCGTGTTCGACCAAGCAGTCAGACTCACCGACGCCAACCCCCACTGTAGGCTGCACATCATAGGAGTGAGTCTCCATACACCCCCCCCCAACACACACACACACACACGTGTTTGGGTCTTGTGTAAGACATGTATTTTCCACTCCAGGGGGTGGAGAATTTTGGCCTGAAAAGAATCATGGACATTTGGGTTCTGATGCAGCCAGAAAATAACCGCTCTCGAGGTGAGTGGCGCACACACTGCTCCTTGCCTCAGTTCTGCAATTTTAATGCAAGTGAATTAGTATGTTGTACCTATGTGATATCTGTTTTCGGTTAGACAGTATCCTGCCTTAGCTTTCTCAATACTCATTGTTTTATTGGTAGTGTCTTTTGTGTCAATAGGTTTAGCTCTACTCTGCAGTGTAACTAGCTCTCTCCCTTTTTAAACGTGCTCCCTTCTCCTTCTCTCCCTGTTCTCTAGGCATCAAGGACAGCTTCATCCGTAGGTTCACCCAGCATAGTCTGGGGGGCTACTTTGGGCTGAAGAGTTACGCTAAAAAGACAGAGGACCGTGAGTTGGAGGGCAAACTCTCCATGGTGGAGAAATACAACAGCCGCATCCCTGAGCTGGTGGAACGCCTCTACGGCTGCACAGAGAGAGAGGCCCAACACGCAGGTACACACACAGTTACGTACTGTACACACACACTGTACAGACACACAGAGTTATGAATTGCTGTATTTGTATTTGAGAGTCTGATCTTTCTCATTTGTATCAACCCTCCCCTGCTGTCTCTCTCTTTTATCTCTTAGATTTTATCCTGGGGACAGTCCATAAGTCAAAGGGTCTGGAGTTTGACACGGTGGTGATCACTGATGACTTTGCTAAAGTCCCCTGTGCCGCCCACAATTTACCCAGACTTTCCAGCTGCTCAGGAGGTGTGTGTGTGTGTGTGTGTGTGTGTGTGTGTGTGTGTGTGTGTGTGTGTGTGTGCGCAATCATTAGGCAGTTGGAAAATCTATCCAAATACCAACTCTTATCTTCTTTGGGCTCAACACCCGTTAACGGGATCGATTTGACAACATCCAGTGAAATGGCAGAGCGCCAAATTTAAAAAAGATGAATTAAAATATTTAGCTTTCATACATTCACAAGTGCAACACACCAAATTAAAGCTTAACTTCTCGTTAATCTAGGCACCGTGTCATATTTAAGAAAGGCTTTAAGGGGAAAGCAAACCATGCGATTATCTTAGGACAGCGCCCAGCATACCAACACATGAAAATCAGATTTCAACCTGCCAGGCGCAACACAAAAGTCAGAAATAATGATTTAATTCATGCCTTACCTTTGAAGAACTTCCTCTGTTGGCACTCCAATATGTCCCATAAACATCACAAATGGTCCTTTTTGTTTGATTAATTCCGTCGTTATATCTCAAATGTCCATTTATTTGGCACGTTTGATTCAGAAAAAGACCGGTTCCAACTCGCCCAGCATGACTACAAAATATCGAATAAATTACCTGTAAACGCTGTCCAAACATTTGAAACAACTTTCCTAATACAACTTTAGGTATTTTGTAACGTAAATAATCGATCAAATTTAAGACTGGATAAACGGTGTTCAATACCGGATAAAAACAACGTGAAGCACGTGAACTGGAGCGTGCATCAAAACAGAGTGCACTAGGCTGGACCCTCGTTCTGAACTGCCATACTTCTTCATTTCTCTAAAGAAAAACATCAACCAATTTATGAAGACTAGTGGAAGCGATAGGAACTGCAAGCAAGTGCCTTATAAATCTAGATACACATTGAGAAACCCATTGAGAACACTGTCATCTCAAAAAAAACAAATTTCTGGATGGTTTGTCCTCGGGGTTTCGCCTGCCAAATAAGTTCTGTTATACTCACAGACATAATTGTAACAGTTTTAGAAACTTTACAGTGTTTTCTATCCATATCTACCAATTATATGCATATCCTAGCTTCTGGGCCTGAGTAGCAGGCAGTTTACTTTGGGCACGTTTTTTCATCCGGACGTCAAAATACTGCCCCCTAGCCCAAAGAACTTATCTAAGGCCAATGACTGTTTGCATTGGTCCACGGCCTACGCCAAGTCAGAACATTGGTTAATGTATTACAGTACCAATGTTTGTTAGTGGCTGACTCCACTGTTTTCTCCCTCGTCCTCTAGGTGACATCCCAGACGATGAGTGGAATCTGCTGTATGTGGCAGTAACTCGGGCCAAGAGCTCTCTGGTCATCACCAAGAACATCACCAACATCCTCACACTAGCTGGGGTGAGAGCACTGATCACCGGAGGCTGGTGAGTGGAGGACGGCTCATAATAATGGCTGGAATGGAATGGTATTAAACACATAGAAACCTTGTTTGATTCCATTCAGGCCATTATTATGAGTTGTCCTCCCCTCAGCAACCTCCTCTGGCACTGACCCCCTCCACTACACTCATCCCTCTTCACTTCTTCTCTCTCTCTTATTCTTCTACTCCACCCCCTCTACCCCTCCATAATCCTCTCCATCACTCTTTAACACACTCCTTCGCTCTACTTAACTCTCTCCTATTCCCAGTCTTTCTGTCTTTTGTGTGTTATTTCTCAAACACCGTCTCAGAGAAATGTACAAGCTGTTCATTGAAGCAGGATGTTGTGGTAATGTAATTCTGAGAAAGCCTCATTCCTCTTTGGGTGACATTTATGTGACGCAAATGAGCACGTCACTGTGCAAGTGAATGTGTTCCAATTGAATTTATGTTCTGTGAAAGCCTCCTCCCATAGCCTGGTGGTCTAGTCTGTGTTGTTAGCCAACCCTCTGTGTATGGCTTGACAGTGATTGGAGAGTAGGAAGCGCTACAGCACGTACAGTATGGGACCAAGGCTCAAAAAGCTTCTCAGAGCAGGAGTGCTGATCTAAGGCCAGATCCACTTGTCCATATAATTATTTTCCTTGTGATCTAAAAGGCAAAACTGATCCTAGATCAGCACTCCTGCTCTGAGACTCTTTGTGAATACGGGACCAGGCTAACTCCTCCCATGGTTAACCCTTTAACTTCCTGTTGTTCCCCAGGAGTACTTCCTGAGGACAGAGTTGACCAGCGCTCTGCTGACCGAGGGCCAGCCCCCCTGCTGCTCCGTGCGGGAGTGTCATAACCACATCATGCCCGACTGGCCCCTCGCCATGTGCAAACTGCCACTCCAATATGTAAGGCCCCACTTCCTCCTCCCTACCACCATACCACATTTTGATTTGCAATGTCTCTCAACCAGACCTGATCTCTTCAGACAGGTGTGGGTGCAGGAGATCTAGAAAAATTGCCCACATTCCACTAACAGCTAACCAGTCAGACCTGTTAGCCAACTGTAAAAGCTAGTCAGTCGGTCAGAGAGCCCCTACGGGGAAATCATGTTATCACTGTTACATTTAGTGTGCCTAAGCCGGGCTGAGGCAGTGAATGTTAAGTCATAAAAGGGATTTAGTACATACAGCAGTTGTATTTGAGATGGTGAACTCCTGTTCATTCACAAAGCTTGTGTATCAGGTTTGAAGGTAAGACCCAGATGTAGACTGTGTCGAAGTGACACTGTCTATTACAGCAAAGGGCAGGCAAACGACAGGTCAAGGCAGGCAGGGGTCGATAGCCAGAGTAGTGGGGGAAAGGTACAAGACTTCAGGGTCGGGTCAGGCACAGATTGGTAATCCAGAGTTGGGGCAAAGGTACAGGACGGCAGGCAGAATGGTCAGGCAGGCGGGCTCAGAGACGGGTCAAAACCAGGAGGGTGAGAAAAGAGACTGGGGAAAAGCAGGAGATGAGACAAACGCTGGTGGACTTGACAAACAAGACGAACAGAGAACACAGGTATAAATACACAGGGGATAATGGGAAAGATGGAAACAGGAGACAAAGGGCTGTGAGATATGGGTTTAACTCTGGACACATGAAAGGTGGGATGTGTATGAAGGGTACCGGGCAACAGAAGATGAACACAGCAGAGGGCTAATCATTTTGGAGATGGGAAATGGCCCTATAAACTGGGGGGAGAGTTTGCGGGATTCTACCCGGAGGGGCAGATCCCAGGTGGATAGCCATACTTTCTGCCCGAGACGATTTCCGGGGAGCCGTGGTCCAATGGTGATCTGCCTGTCGTCGATACCTGGAGGTGGTCTTGAGGGCCGACTGGGCTCTCCTCCAGGTATGACGACAGTGGTGGACTAACATCTGGGCAGAGGGAATGAGGACCTTCCTTCTGTTTGGGGAAAAGCGGGATCTGGTTCCAGGGAAGGGTGTTGCGGGCGTATTTGACCCACCCCAGCTGCTGGCTCCAGGAGGTGGGGTTGGCAGAGACCAGGCAGCGTATAGTAGTCTCCAGTAGAGGTCGACCGATTAACCTCTATGGGCTAGGTCTACTCAACAACCAGTGTAATCCCGTGGCGCGATATTCAAATACCTTAGAAATGCTATTACTTCAATTTCTCAAACATATGACTATTTTACACCATTTTAAAGACGAGACTCTCGTTAATCTAACCACACTGTCCAATTTCAAAAAGGCTTTACAACGAAAGCAAAACATTAGATTATGTCAGCAGAGTACCCAGCCAGAAATAATCAGACACCCATTTTTCAAGCTAGCATATAATGTCACATAAACCCAAACCACAGCTAAATGCAGCACTAACCTTTGATGATCTTCATCAGATGACAATCCTAGGACATTATGTTATACAATACATGCATGTTTTGTTCAATCAAGTGCATATTTATATCAAAAAACAGCTTTTTACACTAGCATATGACTAGCATTCCCACCGAACACTTCCGGTGAATTTACTAAATTACTCACGATAAACGTTGACAAAAGACATAAATATTTTAAGAATTATAGATACAGAACTCCTTTATGCACTCGCTATGTCCGATTTTAAAATAGCTTTTCGGTGAAAGCACATTTTGCAATATTCTGAGTAGATAGCCCGGCCATCAAGTGTGGTACTCACCAAACTCCGATTTACTATTAGAAAAGTTTGATTACCTTTGCTGTTCTTCGTCAGAATGCACTCCCAGGACTTCTACTTCAATAACAAATGTTGGTTTGGTTCAAAATAATCCATAGTTATATCCAAATAGCGGTGTTTTGTTAGTGCGTTCAAGACACTATCCGAAGGGTAACGAAGGGTGATGCGCCCGACGTGTTTCGTGACAAAAAATTTCAAAATGTTCCATTACCGTACTTCGAAGCATGTCAAACGCTGTTTAAAATCTATTTTTATGCCATTTTTCTCGTAAAAAAGCGATAATATTCCGACGAGTCGTTGTTTTCGTTCAAAGAGAGAGAAAGTAAACATGGTGTCGGCTCGTGCACGCGCCTCCAGTCTCATTGTCCTCAGATCGACCACTTACAAAATGCGCTAATGTTTTTCAGCCATGGCCTGCAAAGCCACCATTCATCGTTCTGGTGCCTTCTGAGAGCCTATGGGAGCGTTAGAAAATGTCACGTGATGCCAGAGATCCCCTGTTTTGGTTAGAGATGATTAAGAAGGCCAGGAAATAGTCAGAGAGAGCGCTTCCTGTTTGGAATCTTCTCAGGTTTTGGCCTGCCAAATGAGTTCTGTTATACTCACAGACACCATTCAAACAGTTTTAGAAACTTTAGGGTGTTTTCTATCCAAATCAAACAATTATATGCATATTCTAGTTACTGGGCAGGAGTAGTAACCAGATTAAATCGGGTACGTTTTTTATCCGGCCGTGCAAATACTGCCCCCTATCCCCAACAGGTTAATCGGAATGGCCGATTTAATTAGGGCCGATTTCAAGTTTTCATAACAATTGGTATTTTTGGCCACCGATTTGCCGATTTTTATTTATATATATATTTTTCTCCATTTTGTTTTTTGTTATTTTTGTATTTATTTTTTTCCATTTTTTTAACAAAAAATGTAAATTATTTTTTTATTTTTCAGAATGGTTTATTTTATTATTATTTATTTATTTAAAAATTATTTGTTTTGTTTTTGCAACCTTCCGGTTACTAGTCCAACGCTCTAACCACCTGCCTTACATTGCACTCCACAAGGAGCCTGCATGGCTCCTGTTACCTGTTAAGCGAGGGCAGCAAGAAGCCAAGGTAAGTTGCTAGCTAGCATTAAACTTAGCTTATAAAAAACTATCAATCTTAACATAATCACTAGTTAACTACACATGGTTGATGATATTACTAGTTTATCTAACGTGTCCTGCGTTGCATATAATCGATGCGGTGCCTGTTAATTTCTCATCGAATCACAGCCTACAAATGGGTAATGATTTAACAAGCGCATTTGCGAAAAAAGCACTGTCGTTGCCTTTCTTTAAAATCAATACACAAGTATATACACTGCTCAAAAAAATAAAGGGAACACTTAAACAACACAATGTAACTCCAAGTTCCACTTAGGAAGCAACACTGATTGACAATACATTTCACATGCTGTTGTGCAAATGGAATAGACAACAGGTGGAAATTATAGGCAATTAGCAAGACACCCCCAATAAAGGAGTGGTTCTGCAGGTGGGGACCACAGACCACTTCTCAGTTCCTATGCTTCCAAGCTGATGTTTTGGTCACTTTTGAATGCTGGCAGTGCTTTCACTCTAGTGGTAGCATGAGACGGAGTCTACAACCCACACAAGTGGCTCAGGTAGTGCAGCTCATCCAGGATGGCACATCAATGCGAGCTGTGGCAAGAAGGTTTGCTGTGTCTGTCAGCGTAGTGTCCAGAGCATGGAGGCGCTACCAGGAGACAGGCCAGTACATCAGGAGACGTGGAGGAGGCCGTAGGAGGGCAACAACCCAGCAGCAGGACCACTACCTCTGCCTTTGTGCAAGGAGGAGCAGGAGAAGCACTGCCAGAGCCCTGCAAAATTACCTCCAGCAGGCCACAAATGTGCATGTGTCTGCTCAAACGGTCAGAAACAGACTCCATGAGTGTGATATGAGTGCCTGATGTCCACAGGTGGGGGTTGTGCTTACAGCCCAACACCGTGCAAGAAGTTTGGCATTTGCCAGAGAACACCAAGATTGGGAAATTCGCCACTGGCGCCCTGTGCTCTTCACAGATGAAAGCAGGTTCACACTGAGCACGTGACAGACGTGACAGAGTCTGGAGACGCCGTGGAGAACGTTCTGCTGCCTGCAACATCCTCCAGCATGACCGGTTTGGCGGTGGGTCAGTCATGGTGTGGGGTGGCCAGAGGTAGCCTGACTGCCATTTGGTACCGAGATGAGATCCTCAGACCCCTTGTGAGACCATATGCTGGTGCGGTTGGCCCTGGGTTCCTCCTAATGCAAGACAATGCTAGACCTCATGTGGCTGGAGTGTGTCAGCAGATCCTGCAAGAGGAAGGCATTGATGCTATGGACTGGCCTGCCCGTTCCCCAGACCTGAATCCAATTGTGCACATCTGGGACATCATGTCTCGCTCCATCCACGAACGCCACGTTGCACCACAGACTGTCCAGGAGTTGGCAGATGCTTTAGTCCAGGTCTGGGAGGAGATCCCTCAGGAGACCATCCGCCACCTCATCAGGAGCATGCCCAGGCGTTGTAGGGAGGTCATACAGGCACGTGGAGGCCACACACACTACTGAGCCTAATTTTGACTTGTTTTAAGGACATTACATCAAAGTTGGATCAGCCTGTAGTGTGGTTTTCCACTTTAATTTTGAGTGTGACTCCAAATCCAGACCTATATGGGTTGATAAATTGGATTTCCATTATTTTTGTGTGATTTTGTTGTTAGCACATTCAACTATGTAAAGAAAAAAGTATTTAATAAGATTATTTTTTCATTCAGATCTAGGATGTGTTGTTTAAGTGTTCCCTTTATTTTTTTGAGCAGTATATTTTTAAACCTGCTTATTTAGTTAATATTGCCTGCTAACATGAATTTGTTTCACTTCTCTAGCGTTCCGTGCAAGCAGTCAGGGTATATACAGCAGTTTGAGCCGCCTGGCTCATTGCGGACTGTGTGAAGTCCATTTATTCCTAACAAAGGCCGTAATTAATTTGCCAGAATTGTACATAATTATGACATAATATTGAAGGTTGTGCAATGTAATAGGAATATTTAGACTTAGGGATGCCACCCGTTAGATAAAATACGGAACGGTTCCGTATTTCACTAAAATAATAAACGTTTCGTTTTCGAAATGATAGTTTCCGGATTCGACCATATTAATGACCAAAGGCTCGTATTTCTGTGTGTTATGTTATAATTAAGTCTATGATTTGATATTTGATAGAGCAGTCTGACTGAGCGATGGTAGGCAGCAGCAGGCTCGTAAGCATTCATTCAAACAGCACCTTTGTGCGTTTTGCCAGCAGCTCTTTGCAATTCTTCAAGCATTGCGCTGTTTATGACTTCAAGCCTATCAACTCCCAAGATTAGACTGGTGTAACTGATGTGAAATGGCTAGCTAGTTAGCGGGTGCGCGCTAATAGCGTTTCAAACGTCACTCGCTCTGAGACTTGGAGTAGTTGTTCCCCTTGCTCTACATGGGTAACGCTGCTTCGAGGGTGGCTGTTGTCGATGTGTTCCTGGTTCGAGCCCAGGTAGGAGCGAGGAGAGGGACGGAAGCTATACTGTTACACTGGCAATACTAAAGTGCCTATAAGAACATCCAATAGTCAAAGGTATATGAAATACAAATCGTATAGAGAGAAATAGTCCTATAATAACTACAACCTAAAACTTCTTACCTGGGAATATTGAAGACTCATGTTAAAAGGAACCACCAGTTTTCATATGTTCTCATGTTCTGAGCAAGGAACTTAATCGTTAGCTTTTTTACATGGCACATTTTGCACTTTTACTTTCTTCTCCAACACTTTGTTTTTGCATTATTTAAACCAAATTGAACATGTTTCATTATTTATTTGAGGTTAAATTGATAGTATTTATGTATTATATTAAGTTAAAATAAGTGTTCATTCAGTATTGTTGTAATTGTCATTATTACAAACAAAAAAATATTTAATCGTCCGATTTAACCGGCAACGGTTTTTTTTTTTGGGTCCTCCAATAATTGGTATCGGCGTTGAAAAATCATAATCGGTCGACCTCTAGTCTCCAGATCCTGGTTGGCTTGCTCCGTCTGGCTGTTAGACTGGGGGTGGAATCCGGAGGACAGGCTGGCCGATGACCCAATTAAGGTGCAGAACGTCTTCCAGAACCGAGACGAGAACTGAGGACCCCGGTCAGAGACCATGTCGACCGGTAGTCCATGGATCCGGAAGACGTGCTGCACCATGAGCTGTGCCGTCTCCTTGGCAGAGGGTAGTTTAGGGAGAGGAATGAAGTGGGCGGCTTTGGAAAACCGATCCACCACAGTCAGGATGGCGGGGATGCCATCAGATGGGGGATGACCCGTGACAAAGTCCAGGGAGCTGTGGGACCAGGGACATGAGGGACAGGCAGAAGTTGGAGGAGACCAGCCGGAGCTTGTCGGAGTCTTGTTTTGTGCACCGTGCAAGCGGCGACAAATGCGGAGACGTCAGGGACCATGGTGGGCCACCAAAAGCCAGGGTCCGGCAGGAGCCCGGGTGGCAGGCAAGAACATCCGGTTATCTGGGGCCAATCCACCACCATTCACCTTCCCAGATCCATCTGGACACTCCCAGCGGAGATGATGTGCCCCAGAAAGGGGATGGTGGAGCAATGGAACCCTCACTTCTCTGCCTTAACAAACAGCTGGTTCTCCAGGAGGCGTTGAAGATCCTGTCGGATGTGGAGCACATGTTCTTGGGGGGGAGCGGGTGAAGACAAGGATGACATCAATGTAGACGAAAACGAACAAGTACAACATGTCGCGGAGAACATAATTTACCCAAACCATGGAACACAGCAGGGGCGTTGGTGAGGCCAAATGGCATGACCAAATACTCGTAGTGGCCGCTGGCCATGTTGAAGGTGGTCTTCCACTCATCCCCCTCCCGTATCCGCACGAGGTGGTAGGCGTTCCGTAGATCCAGCTTGGAAAACACGGTGGCACCCTGGAGCGGCTCGAAGGCTGAGGAGATGAGTGGTAGCGGTTCTTCACCATTATGTCATTGAGTCCCGGTAGTCGATGCACGGGCGCAGGGTCTTGTCCTTCTTCTCCACAAAGAAGAACCCTGTGGCGGCGGGAGAGGACAAAGGACGCAATAAATCCTGCAGCTAGGGAGCCCCCAATGTAGGTGTCCATAGCCTTGGTCTCCGGTCCCGACAATGAGTACAGTCGTCCCTGGGGTGGAGTAGTGCTAGGGAGAAGGTCAATCCCACAGTCATATGGTCGGTGCGGCGGAAGCGAAGTGGCCCGGGCCTTGTTGAACACCCCCCCGAAGGTCCTGGTTCTCCGCGGGAAGGTCCGGGGCACCGTCCAAGCCCCCAGGAAAACATCCCGGGGCTGGTTGTGCTGACTTCAGACACTGGGCGTGGCAGAACCGGCTCCTGCCCATGATGGCACCAACAGACCAGTTCATGAGGGGATTGTGTCACTGGAGCCAAGAGAATCCTAATACCACGGGAATCTGAGGAGACTTGATTAGCAGGAATTGAATAGTCTCGCTGTGATTCCCTGACACCCGTAGGTTGATGGGAGTGGTAATATGAGTGACCCAGCCTATAGTGCGCCCGACCAGCGCTCTAACGTCCATGGGAATGTTGAGGGGCTGAATGGGGATGTTCAGCTCGGAAGCTAGACAACTCTTCGTGTTGATCCTGTATTGCCGTTCCGCAGACGATACCCAAGCTCTACCTAGTTGCATAGGCTCGGGAAGCGGTCACTCAGCCGTTTTCGGCGACTTTCGGGGAAGGTCGGGAAGTCTCGGGTTCTTTCTGCAACGGGATTGTCCGGGACTTCCGGGATGACTCGAGATCCGTAGGTAACTCCCGAGCTGCAAGTGCGTCCTTGACAACCTCCGAGACGACGTGCAGGAACATATCGAACAGTGCTTCCTAGTTCCAAGCACTCTCCGCTGCCAACGTGCTGAAATCCACCGCATAGTCTGCTACACTGTGGGATTCCTGCCGCAGCTTCTCTCCCGGAGAATGGGGCATCAAAAACCTTCTTCACCTCTCCCATGAACCCCTCCAGACTAACGCATATGGCCGGCTGTTGTTCCCATACAGCAGTAGCCCAGGTGAGAGCCCTCCCGGACATCAGCGTAATAGGCTATCTTTGAGCGATCCGAGGGGAAGGAGGAGGGCTGAAGCTCGAAAATGAGGGCATACTGAGCTAGAAATGTCTTGACAGGTGCTCGGCTCTCCATTGAAGCGTTCCGGGGGAGGTAAGCGGGACTCCAGAGAAGGTGGAGTGACTGATGAGATGGCGCTGCTAGCAGCTGGGTTACTGAGGGTCTGTGGGGTTACCACTGTAGTAGGCTGCCTCCCAGACAACCCGCGGAATTGCTCCAGCAAAATGTCTAATGCCCGGTCATGGCGTTCAGGCAACATTTGGACCCCCTCCATAAGGCCACGCAGCAGTGGCTCCTTGGGAGGAGATGGCATCGCGCAGCTGGCCCGGGTCTGCTGGTTCAGTCATGGCCAGTTCGTACTATCAGGGTTTGAAGGTAAGACCCAGATGCAGAGTGTGTCAAAGTAACAATTTTATTACAGCTACAGGGCAGGCAAACGACAGGTCAAGGCAGGCAGGGTTTTGATAACCAGAGTAGTGGGGCAAAGGTACAGGACGGCAGGCAGGCTCAGGGTCAGGCAAAGTGGTCAGGAAGGCGGGCTCAGAGACAAGACAGGCAAGGGTCAAAACCAGGAGGGTGAGAAAAAGAGAGACTGGGGAAAAGCAGGAGCTGAGACAAAAAACGCTGGTAGACTTAACAAGACGAACTGGCAGACAGAACACAGGTGTAAATACACAGGGGATAATGAGGAAGATGGGCGACACCTGAAGAGGGGGGGTGGAGACAATCACAAAGACAGGTGAAAAAGATCAGGATGTGACATTGTGTGTGACTGACTCTCTGTGTGTTGTAGATGGATAGTGCAGACGATGGAGGTCCTATGTGTGGGGCGTGTGTGTTGCAGCGTATCGGCCCCACGGCCAGTCTCCTAGCCTCCCCAGAACTGCTCAAGGTCCTGCCAGTGACCGAGGAGCACCTGAACCTGCCCATCAACTACGCTTTGCTGATGGCTCTCTTCTGAGGGGACACGCTCACGTACACACGCAAACTCAACGTGCTGCTTGAACTGTTCTGCAAACACACCCACACAACATGAGACATGGACCTCTCCACTGATGTTGTCATGGGAAAAAAAATCTGTCTGCTTAATAGGCATTTGAACGAGCCAATTATGGACCAGAAGGTGTAGTGGAAAATTGTCTTAAGAATAACACTTCTTACAAGAACTTGTAAATTCAATATAGACTTTAATACAGAGTAGTAAAGCCGAGCCGGTCCGCGGAACAACAACTGCCTTCCTTAGGCCCCGGCTCTGCTTTTATGCATATACAATACACAGGTCCATCCTTTATGTAAATGAAGTAAAACCCCCTATGCGTTCTACCACCTTTTTCTTTCCATCCAATGGATAACGCCCATATCTGCTTTTAGCTCTAACATAGTAGGGGCTAGACTCCTCACATGGATATGAAATAATTCTTACATTGCATGCTTACGCTTGGCATATATTTTTTGTCATGGACATACATTCAGCTTGCCTGGCCTTTGCGTGGTTCCTGCTTGGGGATACATAGCCATCTGCTATTTCCACTCAGGGCCTGCTGCCAGTCTCCTCTTTCGCTAGCTAATGTATTTCTATTTTTCTTCCCTCAGCACGTCTACCTTTCTCCCACATAATCCCTCCTCTGGGACTAAATAGTCCCACATCAAACATGATTAAATTAGAGACAATAAGGATGGAAGCAAAATAATAGATACATAGAACAATAAATGTGTTGAACGAAATGTGAAAAGACAGAACATAATCATATACTGGACCAAACATCTCCAATCCGATAACATAGATAGGAGTAAAAGATCCAGTCAAACTTAAAATAGTAAACAAGGATACATATAACAAATCAGTATACTATGAAGAAGTATGAGCATAGCCTTGCCTGAGTTTATCTCAGTTATTTAAAACATAAAGAAAATAAGAAAATCCTGATAATGTCATTCTAAATTTGACACTTAAACAAGATCCTTCCTTACAGACACCTCTGTAACAACAGTGAAATCACAAATGAAAACACCTGCTAAAGGACTAAGGACATGGTCCATGGACACTTGTAACCGAAATTTCCCCCATTTTACCCACAAGTTTAAGTATACAAAATTCAGAAGTTCTAACTTAATTTATCCCTTGTCAAAGGTAGAAAGGTAATAGACAATAGACTCCATAGTAAATGATTACCAGGTTATACATCTTTAATACTGCAAGAGATAGTGTTACTTGAGTTATATTACCACATGTACCTTTGTAATCCATAATCATTCCTTTATCATCAAATTTACTAACTCCTGCAGTTTCTAACACCCAAATAGTTTAACAATTAACTGTAGTGTTTCTCACATCTATCCCATTATCTCCACAGCTGTAGAAACATTCATATCTACTTTTTACCATAGTAAACCTATCATTATGAGGACCATTTCATTCAGTTCTCATGTCATATGTTGCACATTCATGTTCTCCCAACATATTTTGGTTTAATTCACTTCTACCTTTAGTGCTACCTAATGCCAATCTGCATTCTATGTTACACAAAGGTATGTAGTATTGACTCTGAATACATTGAACATTTTCCATTTAACACATTCTTCAACAGATGCAAGTTCAGGTATAATTAAAATATCAGACCAATGTGATTTGCTAGACAAAATGCAATTGTCCATCCTATGTTTAGTTGCTTCTTACTGAGCTCACCTATACAAGCCATTTGTTATTGCTTTTCAAAATTTTTGATCAATGTTTGATTCTTGGGTAGTTTCTTCATTGTAGCTACCCGAGTTGGTAACAGATGTCCAGATTTTCTCCATCAACCCACTTCCTTATGGTTTTTCTATTGTCTTAGTTGGTGTACTAGTCTCTAGTGGGAGGTAATTTTACAATTTCTTCTAGGTTTGTTGCTGTTGCTGTCAAGACCATTCTACCATTCTTCGTCTATCCTGTTTCACTGTCTGTTAAAAAGACCATGTGAGGACAGAGAAGTTGATAAGAAAGTTTCCTTTCCATTCTCCTGTAGTTGTTTCTCCGTCCCCTTGAACAACACCTCTATCAGGGGTTTCTGCCAGAGTAGGTATGTCATCAGGAGCAACAGGCATGTCACTCCTCCCCATCCCTGGACTCTCTGGATATTCAGGAGAGAGAGTCTGTTGGCTGTTGAAAGTTGCTCCTCGATCCACCTCCTCTTCGGCTCCTGCCTGGCTCCTGCCTGGCTCCTGCCTGGCTCCTGCCTGGCTCCTGCCTGGCTCCTGCCTGGCTCCTGCCTGGCTCCTGCCTGGCTCCTGCCTGGCTCCTGCCTGGCTCCTGCCTGGCTCCTGCCTGGCTCCTGCCTGGCCTGGTGGTTGTCCCCTCCTTCCCGACGGGACTTTGGTACAGTGGTTTAGATGGTACCACGTGTTGCTTCCTTTCACCTGGACAGCAGTTAACATTGTTCGAGCCACCTTGTAGGGACCCTCCCTCCTTGGCTCATTCCTTTCTTCCGGAACACTCGGACCTGGTCTCTTGGATCACCAGACGTGGAACCTCTGGTCCTGGTTCAGGTTTCTGCCTTCTTTCTGTGAGGCATTCAAACTTAGAGACTTATGGCCTCTGTTTTATGATCACACCATACATCCACTTATTTCCATTACTCATCATACACCAACTAACATTCCAGCTGAAGCTGGCGACCCCTCTCCTGGTTCCTAAGCATAAGACTTGGAAAGTGAAAAACAAAAACACAACAGTATTGACAATGTGATATGTCATGCATAAATATATTCATGGAACCGAAATCTGAGACCATGACAATTCCCACTCTCTCTTCACCTGACTCTATGCCTCCAGGATACTTTTCTGCTGGAATCCACAAAAATAAAAGCACTAAAAAGCTTCCTCATGCTTCCACCCAGTCTTCCCCTTTCGGCCACAGGTTCTGCGAGGTGTTCCCAAATCATGCCATTTTCACTTTGTTTCCCATCTGCTCCATTTCAACTGATAGGCATATCCCTAATAAACATTATATCTTCTTGAAGTAATTCAATACTGTATATGCTTTCACATTAATGCCTTTAACATGTTGTTTAGATCACAATTACCCTAACATCTGTCCTTTTTCATATGATGCATTAACCAATAAAATAAGTAGCTCCCAAACCCAACAACTGTATGTCTACAGTGGAATCTAGTCTCTCTCTGTCCGCGTCCTCTGTCATGGTGCTTTCAAGCTCACCCATTATTCAGCTGGACCTTACTTCTTGTGAGAATTATGCGCCCACCGAAGAGAGACATGATGATCTTTACCACTGCAGGTGCTGTAAGAAGTATACCCCCAGCCTGGTGTATCTTGATGTACACTCAATCTCTAGAAGTCAGCCCATGCCCTTGGTTATTTCTGGCTTATGTGCTGCTTTTCTCCTGAGGACATACACACTAACACATGGGTTATTTCCTGACAACAGACTTTCTTCTCATGTCAAGATCACTACTTTGTAATATTTAAATAACAGCCCTATTTAAACATTGTCTCAAATACCTCGCCTCCTACCACAGATATTCTTATACATAATGATAGCCAAATTATGGTCCCTACAGCAACTGCTGTTAGAATAACATGTAATCAGTCAAGTGTCTTCCAGTTGGAAGACTATCCAACCTCTTAAAACTCCAAGTCATAACTCTTAAACTTTTACCATAGTGTTAAATGTCACCACTATCACTTTTACTCTTCCCATAATCTAGGTATGTGTAATGTTCAATTTACTCAGAATTGTCCCTATGTTGTGCATCCCTATATTTTTCACAGCCAGCTGTCCTTTCTCTTCTGTGAGTTCTCTCTTCTATTAATATACATAGTCTCTAGAAATAACACCCCTCTACTACCATAACCTTCATTTATGAGCCCCCTCAGATCCCCAATGCAGTCATAGTTCTTCTAACCCATAACACAATTTACTACTAATTTCCTTCCACAGTTTGATACATACTTAAACATTCTCAAATCAATTTTAGTCAATTTATATCATTCCCTCCTCAGGAACAATAAACACACTTATGTTCCTTAAAACAAAAATAAATTGACCAGACAAGAAAAGAGCAAAATAAATTACAATAACTGCATATTTGTAATAAGTGACCACTACTCATAATGTAACTAAACCACTACTCATAATGTTGGTCTCCTCCTTCATCCTTGTGTGTATCGCAAAACAGACTATAAACTTTTTATGCAATCAATTATATCAATACAATTTAACATTACATTTCTAATGACATAATAAAACAAAAGAAACAAAAACCTTTAATCTTCTGTAAGTTCTGTCAACCTCCCTGTCTCAGGATTTAGTTTCCAGAGCTTCCCTAGGCCTAGTAAATTTAAACAGTTCTATGTCCAAATCATAACTGAAACGTGTTATAAATTGTCCAACCCAAATCAGAATTCAGTCCTTAGTGCTTCATTCCCTTAAAAATGTACATTTTATACTAAACTTGTAATACCAATGCTATCTATTCATATTACACCCCCATTTGCCTCTGTTTTTCTGTCATGAGGCCTGGTAATGAAAGGTCAGTAACCTATTCCCCTTTTAGTCTTCCTCCTCCAGCACATATCATTCCAGCATGTCTATTTCAGATACAGTTCACAGGTCATCAGACGCAGTTGTCCTTCACTCTTCCGCTGGTTAGGGAGAGTTCGAGCTTCACACACACTTGTTGTAAAAATATCTCTCTCATGCATTCTGACATCACCTTCCATGATAACTCCCTTATTCTACTGGTGATCTCTCAGACAAGTTACAGATCATTTAACAACATAACCTCTCGCAAACTTCAATATCCCAATGTTGCAAATTTTGTATTGAAACAAAAACACAATGAAATCATCTTTACTTATATCATAATCCATTTGGAGTGACTGTCATCCCTTGTTAACAGATATTTCCTTTCTATATGCAGACTGAACAAAGCACATGTGTATTTTTACCCAAAGACAATAACCCCATGGAACTGCTCATTTTCCCACTGAACACATGATTCAACAACATGTTAAATCAAAAAATACAATTATTTGAGTATCTAGTCAATTTAAGATTACAACTCTTTATCATTTTCATATGGAAATAATAGAATTTCAAAGTAATTGTACACTCTGAATAGAGACTGGTGTTTCTTATTCATTTTATATTTAAATCCCACCTGTTCCAATAATTTCTAGTGAAGTTGATCAGTCTTCATGGGAAATTCTTAGGATTCAGGGCATTTGACACCATTAAATGTTTCCTCTCCCTTCTCTGTCCCTGTCCTTCAGAACCCATTTGGATATATTTCAAAACATTTCCATCTTCCTGTATACCCAGTTTAAAACTGAATTGAAAAAGGTCCATCCAAATTAAATCCCAGAGGTCCTTTCCAGTAATCTTATCATTTTAACCTGTGTCATTAGTTCAGTATAATACAACCACTGTAGAACCTTCAAAAAGTTGATATTGTCTTATCATCTTGTTAGTCAATACGTCACATGGTTCTCAAACCCCCAAATATGTTGTAATGAACAGAGTTAAACCAAACTTCAGCTTGCCTGGCCTTTATGTGGTTCCTGCTTGGGGATACATAGCCATCTGCTATTTCCACTCAGGGCCTGCTGCCAGTCTCCTCTTTCGCTAGCTAATGTATTTCTAATTTTCTTCCCTCAGCATGTCTACCTTTCTCCCACAAAGGTAACAGTGTGGAACAGAGTTACTCAGCCAATCTCCTAGCACCTAGAGACACTGACAACGGGGTACCCTTGATGATGATTGGCCTAGACCTGCCCCCCATGATCTCTGTTAGTCTAAAGTTGTGTTTCTTGCTGATTTGGATAAATGTTTGGGGCAGAATGCTATTATTGTGAAATATACATGTCTTGTTTTTTAGTGTGGTTATATTTTGATGCAAAGAAAATGCACAAGTTCAGTCCTGTCTTTTAATACGTCTCATTTTCTACTTTACTTTTTAAAATCTGTTTTTATTTGTGATTTCTTTTAAAATTATAACAAAAGAAACATTTGTGTGAGTACTTTGAGGTCAACATAAGCATCATAAGTTATGTCCATTGTTTCCATAAAGACACAGTTGCCAATACTCTAATGGAAACTGTAAAGACAAGTATTTGTGGTTAGTTTGGAATGCAATTTAAAGTGCATTCGTGTTTGGATGGAGTAAGATGACTTCACACCTGCCAACAAACTGCCATATAAGGAATAGGTGCCTTTTGGGATGAGACCTGTGTCTGTGAGGACCAAAACCGCAATGTTTCATTGGTACATTTTTTTCCCCCTGTGTTTGTATCAGATTGTACAACAGCTGATATTTTACAGTTAACACTGTAATAGGGGCAATTTTTTAAAGTCCGTGTTATTTCCTGGCCCACTATGTTAACGTGGGTCGTACTGGGGTACCGATTAAAAAATTCCTCTAGCTGCCATTGGCACCCATTCAAATTATCCCCAAGGTTGCCTAGTCCAATCTTGTTCATTCTCTAAATTAAATGCCATGTCTGTTTTCTCATTAGCTGGGAATGTTGTTTAAAATGTCCAATGCAACATACTTCCCCTTTAAAATATAAAAGTTTTCTATTAGCATGCTACAACTCACTAAGACAGACTGGTAGAAGAGCTAGCATAGCTAGCCATCGCTAGCATTCACTGGTTGAAGTTTTGATAAGGGAATTTATACGTTTAAAGGTAATGAAGAAATAATTCCACCCTGAAACCGAACTATTAGTGATTATTGGGTTATGTAGCATGTATAATGAATAATTAAAGTACTAAACGTAAGTCCAATAAGGTTTGGTATAGATGTGAGGGATAGAAATGTGTGTGAGTCTAAGAAAATATCGAGAACAATTCAACTGTGTTTGACCCGACCTGGCTAGAACTCTGAGAAACTTATGATAGGACAGGGAGTCATTTTCAAGGTTCCTCTAAACTCGGGGGAATTGGACTGACAGCGCTGGGTAGTGATTAACAGTGGTGAGAACTCTGGGGAGGGATACAACTCCCCTACTGTTCGTGTGTATGTATGTGCGTAGGATATCTACTGTTCGTATGTATGTGCGTGAGTAGGGAGTGAGCTATAAAATTGATGTCTTTGTATTATGGACTTCAGAACGTTCTCTGAATAAACTGTACAGACCTTTTGCAGAAGCTGAGTCTTTGACTTATTAACCCAGTGTCTTACAAACTTTGGGGATTAGTCAAAGCTTATTGATTGTTAGTTATTATCATTGTGATCCAAAATTCTCATGACAAGTTTAAGTAACCTTTGATTGTAATTGAGTTGACTGGTGACTATGACATGAATATACACTTAGTAGTTAGTTTATTAGGTACACCCATCTAGTACCTGGTCGAACCCCCCTTTGTCTCCAGAACAGCCTGAATTCTTTAGGGCATGGAGACATTGCTCACTTGGTATCAAGGGACGTAATGTGTGCAAGGAAAACATTCCCCACACCATTATACCACCGTCACCAGCCTGTACTGTTGATACCAGGCACTATGGGGCCATGGACACATGCTGCTTATGCCAAATCCTGACTCAGCCATCAGCATGACACAACAGGAACCTGGATTCGTCAGACCAGGTGGTTATTCCACTCCTCAATTGTCCACTGTTGGTGATTGCATGCCCACTTAAGCCACTTCTTGTTTCTGAGATACTGGAACCGGCGATCATACCACGCTAGGTCTCTTAGATCACTCGTTTTGCAGATTGTATTCTCTGAATGCCGTAATGACTGTCTGCCTGTTTTATGTAGCAAGCCAAGACCACTCATCTCACTGTCTGTAGGAGCGAACCATTTTTGTGAACGAGGTGGGGAACCTAATAAACTGGCCACCGAGTATATGATTCACAACATTTGGACAGGCGCTATAATCCAAATTTAAACTATGTGTGTCCATGTTGCTTGATTTCAGGCTTGGCTCCACTGCTTTCAATGGGGAAAGATTGCTACAGTGATTTTTGTTGATAATGTCATTTTCCTGGGTGGAGTTTTGGCTTGCCTGGTAACATCACCAGGCCGTATACATTAATATAATAACAAATAGAGTTCCAAACCTCTCAGCTAATAACAGCTACTTTTCAGATTACATATCCCTCCCATTAGACCACTCCGCTTGGGGGATTGATCCACTCTGGTTAATGCACCGCTTTGGTGTCCGTCCCTCCGAACTCAGACAGCAACATTCTTGCTATATATAAGAACTGCTGCACTTGGCCTTTTGAAGGTTGACTCAGCAAAGTTACGTTGCGTTAAGCAAGATGCAAGACCTCACTCTCACACCTTCACACAGCATCTGTGCATGGGTTCAATTTTTGCTCTTAGAGCGGGTAGGTATGGGACCAAAACAAAGGAGTTTAGCCTCACGCTTTATCGCTCTTAGTTGTCACTGAAAGTGATCCACTATGTTTACTTTGTGCACCTACTTCATATTTCTAGGTCTAAAGTAGATTTTCTGAATTGTGTAAACATGCCGGTAAAATATCCATGGTGTTCCATGACTACTATGCTCTTATTTGGTTCTGATTAGATCAGTTTGTTGTAAAGGGAAGATTGCAGAATTAGGTTGCTGTTAAACATTCTGATTTGTTTCATCCTTCAAACAAAGTCCCAATACGACAAGTGGGCCAGTTCGTTTTGCATGGCCCGGTGCACTTAGCTGGCTAGTTTAATAATTTATTTGAATCACTCTTCCACTGTTGGTAGGCATCGCAATCGTTTAGAGGAAAATTGAGCCCCGCATATGACTGAAGCACCAGGTGTTCCCCCGGGCCCAGTCTGCCCGCCGTATCCTCACGAGCCGGTTTCTTCCCATCTTCTAGCATTTCGACCAAACGTGCATGCCGGTAAACAGAGGTTGTAGTTCACTGCCGCCACCACCAGGCTGTTCCATTCGTGACATAAAAGATGCAATATATTGTTGGTTTGAGTTTTTGATCAATGTAATTCAAATGGAGAAAATATTTATTTTTGAATACGTTTTTGCATAAAGACCGTTTTTAGGTGGAATATCATCAATCTACGTTGTTAGATTTGTGGAAGTATATAGTGCAACCTGCTCTTTAATGTGCGTGTCTGTCCATCCATCCACAGGCTGTGTGCGGGGTAAGGCTGTGGACTCACTGCGTCTCCTGACTACAGGGTTGAGTCCTGGCCGGGGCAAGATAGCAGTGCTGTCTCTCTCTTTTATCTCTTAGATTTTATCCTGGGGACAGTCCATAAGTCAAAGGGTCTGGAGTTTGACACGGTGGTGATCACTGATGACTTTGCTAAAGTCCCCTGTGCCGCCCACAATTTACCCAGACTTTCCAGCTACTCAGGTGTGTGTGTGCGTGCAATCATAAGGCAGTTGAAAAACCTATCCAAATACCAACTCTTATCTAAGGCCAATGACTGTTTGCATTGGTCCATGGCCTACGCAAATCAGAACATTGGTTAATGTATTACAGTCCAGATTACAGTACCAATGTTTGTTAGTGGCTGACTCCACTGTTTTCTCCCTCGTCCTCTAGGTAACATCCCAGACGATGAGTGGAATCTGCTGTATGTGGCAGTAACTCAGGCCAAGAGCTCTCTGGTCATCACCAAGAACATCACCAACATCCTCACACTAGCTGGGGTGAGAGCACTGATCACCGGAGGCTGGTGAGTGGAGGACGGCTCATAATAATGGCTGGAATGGAATGGTATTAAACACATAGAAACCTTGTTTGATCCATTCAGGCCATTATTATGAGTTGTCCTCCCCTCAGCAACCTCCTCTGGCACTGACCCCCTCCACTACACTCATCCCTCTTCACTTCTTCTCTCTCTCTTATTCTTCTACTCCACCCCCTCTACCCCTCCATAATCCTCTCCATCACTCTTTAACACACTCCTTCGCTCTACTTAACTCTCTCCTATTCCCAGTCTTTCTGTCTTTTGTGTGTTATTTCTCAAACACCGTCTCAGAGAAATGTACAAGCTGTTCATTGAAGCAGGATGTTGTGGTAATGTAATTCTGAGAAAGCCTCATTCCTCTTTGGGTGACATTTATGTGACGTAAATGAGCACATCACTGCGCAAGTGAATGTGTTCCAATTGAATTTATGTTCTGTGAAAGCCTCCTCCCATAGCCTGGTGGTCTAGTCTGTGTTGTTAGCCAACCCTCTGTGTATGGCTTGACAGTGATTGGAGAGTAGGAAGCGCTACAGCACGTACAGTATGGGACCAAGGCTCAAAAAGCTTCTCAGAGCAGGAGTGCTGATCTAAGGCCAGATCCACTTGTCCATATAATTATTTTCCTTGTGATCTAAAAGGCAAAACTGATCCTAGATCAGCACTCTTGCTCTGAGACTCTTTGTGAATACGGGACCAGGCTAACTCCTCCCATGGTTAACCCTTTAACTTCCTGTTGTTCCCCAGGAGTACTTCCTGAGGACAGAGCTGAACGAGGGCCAGCCCCCCTGCTGCTCCGTACGGGAGTGTCATAACCACATCATGCCCGACTGGCCCCTCGCCATGTGCAAACTGCCACTCCAATATGTAAGGCCCCGCTTCCTCCTCCCTACCACCATACCACATTTTGATTTGCAATGTCTCTCAACCAGAACTGATCATTTCAGACAGGTGTGGGTGCAGGAGGTCTAAAAGAATGGCCCACATTCCGCTAATGGCTAACCAGTCAGACCTGTTAGCCAACTGTAATAGCTAGTTAGTCAGTCAGAGGGCACAAAAGAAACAGATGTGTCTTCAGTTTGAATACTTTGAGGTTAACAACATACGCATCATTCCAGCATGTCTATTTCAGATACAGTTCACAGGTCATCAGACGCAGTTGTCCTTCACTCTTCCGCTGGTTAGGGAGAGTTCGAGCTTCACACACACTTGTTGTAAAAATATCTCTCTCATGCATTCTGACATCACCTTCCATGATAACTCCCTTATTCTACTGGTGATCTCTCAGACAAGTTACAGATCATTTAACAACATAACCTCTCGCAAACTTCAATATCCCAATGTTGCAAATTTTGTATTGAAACAAAAACACACAATGAAATCATCTTTACTTATATCATAATCCATTTGGAGTGACTGTCATCCCTTGTTAACAGATATTTCCTTTCTATATGCAGACTGAACAAAGCACATGTGTATTTTTACCCAAAGACAATAACCCCATGGAACTGCTCATTTTCCCTCTGAACACATGATTGTCACATGATACTGACTGGTTTTCTGATCCACGCCCCTCCCTTTTTTTAAGGTATCTGTGACCAACAGATGCATAGCTGCATTCCCAGTCATGTGAAATCCATAGATTAGGCCCTAATGAATTTATTTCAATTGACTGATTTCCTTATATGAACTGTAACTCAGTCAAATCTTGAGATTGTTGCATGTTGCGTTATATGCATATGTCCTTAACATCACGTTTGGTCTTGCCAGAACCGACTACTCTAGGGTGAATCTGTCAGACCAGTGAAACAAAGTACCATCGATCTAATGAACAATTAATATTTAGACAGAAAACCGTCTGGAAGATATAGGGGCTGTCTGGGGAAATTCTGACTGTCACACAAGCTTACATAGATCATCACACACATTCCTACTTATGACACTAAATCAAGGTTGTCTGTATGTTCCAGTGTGATCATATGTGTGCAAGAATACACAGTAGAAACAAGTAGGAAGCCACTGGCACCACTTCATGTTTATTAGAGAAAGGTGCCATCTTCCCGAATTTTACAATTTCAACCTCTTAGCACTGTACACAAATATAGCCCAAACTGTACATTTCTCACACATTTGCACGTAACTACAAATCTTATTTATTCAACATTATGCACGATGAAATATCTTGAGTGGAACCATCTTGTTTTCAAGTGTCCAAATGAAAAAACTAAACTTAACAACTATAATAATATGGCAACTACTGTCTAATAATAATAATAATGTAGTAATAATAATAAAACATGCATATAACTTACATAATAATATAAATAAAAAACATGCAAATATCTTCACATGGTGATGTTTCTATTAGTTAAAAACAGTTTGTTCTTAACATTTGAAAAAGGGCTTTCTTAAATTCACTGTGTCATTTTAATGTCCTGATTTCAATAGGTAAATTATTCCAGTCAGTTGGGCCTTTGTATCTGAAAGATACTCCAACCTCATGTTTATTGCTGCTGTTGTCTAAGGTTAGGTGTTCCTTAATAGACAGTACCAGTCAAAAGGTTTTCTTTAATAATAACAAGATAACTCATGTAAAACATATTGTGCCCGTAAAACGTATATGGGTTAAGAACTTATGTGAAAGAGCACAGTTTGAAAGACATGGCAAATAGAAGATCAGAAATAGATGGGAGAGGTTGAGGGTAGAGGACAGACAGGAGTAAAAACAAACAAAATAGAACTATTGTAAAATAAAATGTAGTTTGAAAAAGCTGGAAAAACAGGCCTAAGCATTGTTGTTGACTAGTTTGCTCCAATTGGGAGAGGGGTGATAGGGTTGGAGGGTAATAAAGGAAAATGTATTTTTTTTAAAATGTGTGTCTATATATATATATATGTGTGTGTGTATGTGTGTGTGTGTATGTGTGTATATATATATATATATATATATATATATATATATATATACACTGCTCAAAAAAATAAAGGGAACACTTAAACAACACAATGTAACTCCAAGTCAATCACACTTCTGTGAAATCAAACTGTCCACTTAGGAAGCAACACTGATTGACAATAAATTTCACATGCTGTTGTGCAAATGGAATAGACAACAGGTGGAAATTATAGGCAATTAGCAAGACACCCCCAATAAAGGAGTGGTTCTGCAGGTGGTGACCACAGACCACTTCTCAGTTCCTATGCTTCCTGGCTGATGTTTTGGTCACTTTTGAATGCTGGCGGTGCTTTCACTCTAGTGGTAGCATGAGACGGAGTCTACAACCCACACAAGTGGCTCAGGTAGTGCAGCTCATCCAGGATGGCACATCAATGCGAGCTGTGGCAAGAAGGTTTGCTGTGTCTGTCAGCGTAGTGTCCAGAGCATGGAGGCGCTACCAGGAGACAGGCCAGTACATCAGGAGACGTGGAGGAGGCCGTAGGAGGGCAACAACCCAGCAGCAGGACCGCTACCTCCGCCTTTGTGCAAGGAGGAGCAGGAGGAGCACTGCCAGAGCCCTGCAAAATGACCTCCAGCAGGCCACAATGTGCATGTGTCTGCTCAAACGGTCAGAAACAGACTCCATGAGGGTGGTATGAGGGCCCGACGTCCACAGGTGGGGGTTGTGCTTACAGCCCAACACCGTGCAGGACGTTTGGCATTTGCCAGAGAACACCAAGATTGGCAAATTCGCCACTGGCGCCCTGTGCTCTTCACAGATGAAAGCAGGTTCACACTGAGCACATGTGACAGACGTGACAGTCTGGAGACACCATGGAGAACGTTCTGCTGCCTGCAACATCCTCCAGCATGACCGGTTTGGCGGTGGGTCAGTCATGGTGTGGGGTGGCATTTCTTTGGGGGGGCCGCACAGCCCTCCATGTGCTCGCCAGAGGTAGCCTGACTGCCATTAGGTACCGAGATGAGATCCTCAGACCCCTTGTGAGACCATATGCTGGTGCGGTTGGCCCTGGGTTCCACCTAATGCAAGACAATGCTAGACCTCATGTGGCTGGAGTGTGTCAGCAATTCCTGCAAGAGGAAGGCATTGATGCTATGGACTGGCCCGCCCGTTCCCCAGACCTGAATCCAATTGAGCACATCTGGGACATCATGTCTCGCTTCATCCACCAACGCCACGTTGCACCACAGACTGTCCAGGAGTTGGCGGATGCTTTAGTCCAGGTCTGGGAGGAGATCCCTCAGGAGACCATCCGCCACCTCATCAGGAGCATGCCCAGGCGTTGTAGGGAGGTCATACACGCACGTGGAGGCCACACACACTACTGAGCCTCATTTTGACTTGTTTTAAGGACATTACATCAAAGTTGGATCAGCCTGTAGTGTGGTTTTCCACTTTAATTTTGAGTGTGACTCCAAATCCAGACCTCCATGGGTTGATAAATTGGATTTCCATTGATTATTTTTGTGTGATTTTGTTGTCAGCACATTCAACTATGTAAAGAAAAAAGAATTTAATAAGATTATTTCTTTCATTCAGATCTAGGATGTGTTATTTTAGTGTTCCCTTTATTTTTTTGAGCAGTGTGTGTATATATATATATATATATATATATATATATATTCAAAGAATGTATGGGGGATTGGAAGTGATGCAGACAATTACAGTGCCTTGCAAAAGTATTCATCCCCCTTGGCGTTTTTCCTATTTTGTTGCATTACAACCTATAATTTAAATAGATTTTTATTTGGATTTCATGTAATGGACATACACAAAATAGTTCAAATTGGTGAAGTGACTTGTTTAAAAAAAAAATAATAATAATAATTAAATAAAAATACGGTAAAGTGGTGCGTGCATATGTATTCACCCCCTTTGCTATGAAGCCTCTAAATAAGATCTGGTGAAACCAATTACCTTCAGATATCACATAATTAGTTAAAGAAAGTCCACCTGTGTGCTTTCTAAGTGTCACATGATCTGTCACATGATCTCAGTATATATACACCTGTTCTGAACGGGGCACCACCAAGCAAGCGGCACCATGAAGACCAAGGAGCTCTCCAAACAGGTCAGGGACAAAGTTGTGGAGAAGTACAGATCAGGATTGGGTTATAAAAAAATATCTGAAACTTTGAACATCCCATGGAGCACCGTTAAATCCATTATTAAAAATTGAAAGAATATGGCACCACAACAAACCTGCCAAGAGAGGGCCGCCCACCAAAACTCACGGACCAGGCAAGGAGGGCATTAATCAGAGGCAACAAAGATACCAAAGATAACCCTGAAGGAGCTGCAAAGCTCCACAGCGGAGATTGGAGTATCTCCATAGTAGAGGTCGACCGATTAATCGGAATGGCCGAATTAATTAGGGCCGAATTCAAGTTTTCATAACAATCGGTAATTGGCATTTTTGGATACCGATTATGGCCGATTACATTGCCCTCCACGAGGAGACTGCGTGGCAGGCTGACTACCTGTTATGCGAGTGCAGCAAGGAGCCAAGGTAAGGTGCTAGCTAGCATTAAACTTATCGTATAAAAAAACAATCAATCTTAACATAATCACTAGTTAACTACACATGGTTGATGATATTACTAGTTTATCTAGCTTGTGCTGCGTTGCATATAATCAATGCGGTGCCTGTTAATTTATCATTGAATCACAGCCTACTTCGCCAAACGGGTGATTTAACAAGCACATTCGCAAAAAAAAGCACTGTCGTTGCACCAATGTGTACCTAACCATAAACAATAATGCCTTTCTTAAAATCAATACACAACTATATATTTTTTTACCTGCATATTTAGTTAATATTGCCTGCCTTCTTTTAACTAGGTCAATTGTGTCACTTCTCTTGCGTTCTGTGCAAGCAGAGTCAGGGTATATGTAGCAGTTTGGGCCGCCTGGCTCGTTGCGAACCTGTTAATTGAAATGCATTCCAGATGACTACCTCATGAAGCTGGTTGAGAGAATTCCAAGTGTGCAAAGCTGTCATCAAGGCAAAGGGTGGCTACTTTGCAGGATCTTAAATATAAAATATATTTTGATTTGATTAACACTTTTTTGGTTACTACATGATTCCATATGTGTAATTTCATAGTTTTGATGTCTTCACTATTATTCTACAATGTAGAAAATAGTGCAAATAAAGAAAAAAGATTGAATGAGTAGGTGTTTCCAAATGTTTGGCAGGGACTATATGTACAAGGAAATTTAAGTTAATACATTTAAAAATAATTTGGTACCAATGCAGTTGTCTTCTGTTTGGGGTGATAGACAATTTAATGATTCACACATTGTGCAATGATGTGTCTTATATTAACATTCAAGAATGAATCTACAAGGATAGTTATAAATGACATTTAATTCACGAAGTAAGGTCTTGGTTGTGTTTTGATAGATGTCACCATAATCTAGGATAGAAAGTAGCAGTTGGTTTACTAAGGTCTTTCTAACAAGTCTTAGATATGTATAGTAACCCAAGCTTATACGGTGCATTCACTATACTTTTTCCACATTTTTTTATTCAGGTTACAGCCTTATTCTAAAATGGATTAAATAATTTCCCCTCCCTCAATCTACACACAATACCCAATAATGACAAAGCGAAAACAGGTTTAGACATTTTTGCAAATTTATAAAAAATAAAAAACAGAAATACCTTATTTACATAAGTATTCAGACCATTTGCTATGAGACTCGAAATTGAGCTCAGGTGCATCCTGTTTCCATTCATCATCCTTAAGTGTCACGTCCTGACCAGTAAAGGGGTTATTTGTTCTTATAGTTTGGTCAGGACGTGGCAGGGGGTATTGTTTTATGTGGTTCAAGGTGTGTTTGTGTATGTGTTCATGTAGAGGGGGTATTTGGTTTATATGGTTCGGGGTGGTTATGTATGTAGAGGGGTATTTGATTTATTAGTCCAGGGTTTTGGTTATTGTTCTATGTTAGTTTAGTTCTATGTTCAGTCTAGTCATTTGTATTTCTATGTTTAGCTAATTGGTGTTGGGGCCTTCAGTTGGAGGCAGCTGTATATCGTTGCCTCTGATTGAAGGTCCTATTAATAGGTATGTGTTTGTCATGGGATTTTGTGGGAGATAGTCTAGTTCGTTTGTTTTTGTATACGTTGTATGTGTTTTTCCTTCTTCACCAATAAAAAGAAGATGAGTATACATTTTCCCGCTGCGTTTTGGTCTACACCCTACGACACCCGTGACATTAAGATGTTTTACAACTTGACTGGAGTCCACCTGTGGTACATTTAATTGATTGGACATGATTTGTAAAAGTAACACACCTGTCTATATAAGGTCCCACAGTTGACAGTGAATGTCAGAGCAAAAACCAAGCCATGAGGTCGAAGGAATTGTCCGTAGAGCTCAGAGACAGGATTGTGTCGGCACAGATCTGGGGAAGGGTACCAAAAAATGTCTGCAGCATTGAAGGTCCCCAAGAACACAGTGGCCTTCATCATTCTTAAATGGAAGAAGGTTGGAACCACCAAGACTCTTACTAGAGCTGGTCGCCCGGCCAAACTGAGCAATCGGGGGAGAAGGGCCTTGGTCAGGCAGGTGACCAAGAACCCGATGGTCTCTCTCAGAGTTCCTCTGTGGAGATTGGGAGAACATTCCAGGACAACCATCTCTGCAACACTCCACCAATCAGGCCTTTATGGTAGAGTGGCCAGATGGGAGCCAATCCTCAGTATAGGCACATGACAGCCTGCTTGGAGTTTGCCGAAAGGCACCTAAAGGACTCCCAGACCATGGGAAACAAGATTCTCTGGTCTGATGAAACCAAGATTGAACATTTTGGCCTAAATGCTAAGCGTCACATCTGGAGGAAACCAGGTACCGCTCATCACCTGGCCAATACCATCCCTACTGTGAAGCATGGTGGTGGCAGCATCATGCTGTGGGGATGTTTTTCAGCGGCAGGGACTGGGAGACTAGTTAGGATCGAGGGAAAGATGAACGGAGCAAAGTACAGAGAGATCCTTGATAAAAACCTGCTCCAGAGCGCCCAGGACCTCAGACTGGGATGAAGGTTCACCTTCCAATAGGCCAACGACCCTAAGCACACAGCCAAGATAACGCAGGAGTGGCTTCGGGACAAGTCTCTAAATATCCTTGAGTGGCCCAGCCAGAGCCCGGACTTGAACCCGATCTAACATCTCTGGAGAGACCTGGAAATAGCTGTGCAGCGATGCTCCCCATCCAACCTGACAGAGCTTGAGAGGATCTGCAGAGAAGAATGGGAGAAACTCCCCAAATACAGTTGTGCCAAGCTAGTAGCGTCATAACCAAGAAGACTCGAGGCTGTAATCACCGCCAAAGGTGCTTCAACAATGTACTGAGTAAAGGGTCTGAATACTTAACAGTATGTAAATGTGATATTTCAGTTCTTTATTGGTAATACATTTGCAAAAATGTCTAAAAACCTGTTTTTGCTTCATCATTATGGGGTACTGTGTTTAGTTTGATAAGGGAAAACAATTTCATCAATTTTAGAATAAGGCCGGAACAAAATGTGGAAAAAGTCAAGGGGTCTGAATACTTTCCGAGTGCACTGTAGTCAATTGTTTTGTAATATAATCAATATGCTTTCCAAAAGATCATTTAGAATCTATCCTCAAACCCAGATATTTCAAACAAAGAATCAACACTTTCAAGCATTGTTCCATCACTTCAATGAATTTTGAAATTTCCAGCTGTGGAGTTCATTCTTTGTCATACCAAACAGCATGATATAGGACTTTGTTTGATTTTAAAACCAAATTATTTGCTAGAAACCATTTTTGTAAAGTGTTCAAATAATTTGAGAGTTGCTTGTATCTGCAAAATATTTGAACTGGATGTATCATCAGCGTATAAGTGATTATGTGTATCCTGACAAATTACAGGTAATTCATTTATGACTATAGAGATTGATGTACTCCTCTACTGAGTCCAAGAAGTTGTGATTTGTGTCCTATGTAAACACATTATTTTCTATTGCTAAGATATGCATGGAACCAGTTTAGTGATCTGTTAGTGAAACCAATGTTAACGTTTTGCTAGTAAGATAGAATGACCAACTAAATCAAATGCTTTTGATAAATCAATGAAGATGGCACCAGTTAGTTGGCCTTGATCAGATTAAGAATATCATTAGTAAGTTTCAATAACGCTGTAGGTGGTAGAATGGTTGGGTCTAAAGCCAGATTATTTCAAAGGTAATTTGTGTATTTCCAGAACTGCTGTGGATTTTTGTTTTTATTATTTGTAAGACTATCCATATAGGAGGCTTTTCCAGCTTTAGTTTTACTAATGTTTCATCATTTTCTATAGGACTCCAAATCAGTTGGATCTTTGGTGACCATTTTTTTCTACTGTACTTTGCCCAGGCTTTATCCCTTTCTCTGAACAGCTGTATTAAGTTAGAGCTAACCCAGGGAAGGTGAAGGCCCTTAACTTCAAATCAAAGTTTATTTTTCACGTGTGCCGAATCCAATCGGTGTAGTAGTAGACCTTACAGTGAAATACTTACAGGCCCTAACCAACAGTGCAATTTTTAAGTAAAAAATAGGTATTAGGTGAACAATCGATAAGTAAGGAAATAGAAAAACAACAGTAAAAAGATAGTGAATAATAACAGTAGCGAGGCTTTAACAGTAGCGAGGCCATATACAGGCACCGGTTAGTCGGGCCTAACTTTCACTGTTCTCCAAAGTTGCATGTTTATCACATACCTTTGTGAATTCAGTGAGAAAGTAATCCCATGCATTTTGGGCTGTTGTGATTAGTTAGAATCTTTGCCAGTTTAAGGATATTAATTAATCAATTAAATCAATATGTCTTAAATTAATCAATTTAGGGTGGTGCTTTTGTTATTTTCATTTTCCACACGAGGACACTGAGGTCCAAGCCACTGTAATTTTTGGTCCACTTCTTGTCCAATCCAAGGTCATTGTTCCCCCACCATCAGACTGATGCACCTTTGACTTTTCTAAGTGGCTGCTGGTTGTCCGTCAGGGCACTAAGGAGTGTGGCTCATGTCACATTCATTTGCATCACTTCGTCTGGTGTTGGCGACGGATCAAACCGCTGCATCCTGCCATAAGGGAGAGAAAGTGTTTGGAATTCAACAGAGACGTAATAAGACCCCCTTCCCCACAAGAAACACTGGTTGACCAGCCAATCTTACCATTTCCTTCTCCAAAAGATTAGTACTCCAAACGCTGCAACCAGCAAGATGGTTACTACCACACCACCTACACCTAGGATTTCCATTCAATGGGAACAAGAGAAAAACAAAACCATCAGGAGAAAGTACTCAGACTTACTTCCTATTATACTCATTCTCTCTCTCCCTGTAATCTCTGTGTGGTAGCCTACTCACCCGTATATATGGCTGTAGCAGTGCTTCTATCTGAGAGTGAGAGAGAAAGAGAGACTGCATAAGTCAGTAAAAGTCTTGAGAGAGATTCATGAGTGTGGTAATAATGGTCAAAGAATGATGCCAGGAAATGGTTGTAGTGAGTGTGTATTTAGCATGACCATGCCAGGGGAGATCAGTGGGAGTGAAGCCAGCTGGCAGAGGAACACAGGCGGTTTTCTCTAAAGACTACCATTGTCTAGCACAGCGGCTCCAAAACTAGGGGTCGCGATCCTAAGTGGGGTCACCGGATATAAAAATGGGGTCGCGGGAAAATGTTCAATATGTGGGGAGGCACCGGCAAAGAAGCTCACATCACTACCTTTGTCAGATATATATTTTATTTAACTAGGCAAGTCAATTAAGAACAAATTCTTATTTACAATGACGGCCTAGGAAAAGTGGGTTAACTGCCTTGTTCAGGGACAGAATGACAGATTTGTACCTTGTCAGCTCGGGGATTCGATCTAGCAACCTTTCGGTTACTGGCCCAACGCTCTAACCACTAGGCTACCTGCCACCCCGCTACCTTCTGCCCAGATAACACTGTTAAACAAATAATTTATGTGATTGCTAGCAATCAAGAGGAAACTGACAGAACGACTCAAAAACTCATATGATCTCCAAATGAACGTCAGCTGTGAGGGCCGAGATGCCCATGCATTGACTTTTGTTCGCTATACATGTCGGACATAATGTTCTGTCTCACGATTCCTGAGCATGAAACGGCACAGGGGATGTTCAAATCAAAAATCAAATCAAACTTTATTCGTCACATGCGGCGAATACCACAGGTGTAATGCTTACTTTACGAGCCCCTAACCAACAATGCAGTTTTATAAAATACAGATAAGAATAAGAGATAAAATGAATAAGTAATTAAACAGCAGCAGTGAAATAACAATAGCGAGTCTATATACAGAGGTACCGGTACAGAGTCAATGTGCGGGGGCACCGGTTATTTGAGGTAGTATGTACATGTAGGTAGAGTTATTAAAGTGACTATGCATTGATGACAACAGAGAGTAGCAGTGGTGTAAAGAGGGGGGGCACTGCAAATAGTCTGGGTAACCATTTGACTAGATGTTCAGGAGTCTTATGTCTTGGGGGTAGAGGCTTTTTAGAAGCCTCTTGGACCTAGACTTGGCGCTCCGGTACAGCTTGCCATGCGGTAACAGAGAGAACAGTCTATGACTAGGGTGACTGGAGTCTTTGACAATTTTTAGGGCCTTCCTCTGATACCACCTGGTATAGATGTCCTGGAAGGCAGGAAGCTTGGCCCCAGTAATGTACTACCCTCTGTAGTGCCTTGCGGTCGGAGGCCGAGCAGTTGCCATAACAGGCAGTGATGTAACCAGTCAGGATGCTCTTGATAGTGCAGCTGTAGAACCTTTCGAGGATCTGAGGACCTTTGCCAAATCTTTTCAGTCTCCTGAGGGGGAATAGGTTTTGTCATGCCCTCTTCACGACTGTCTTAGTGTGCTTGGACCATGTTAGTTTGTTGGTGATGTGGACACCAAGGAACTTTAAGCTCTAAACCTGCTCCACTGCAGCCCCGTCGATGAGAATGGGGGCGTGCTCAGCCCTCTTTTTCCCGTAGTCCACATCATCTCCTTTGTCTTGATCACGTTGAGGGAGAGGTTGTTGTCCTGGCACCACACGGCCAGGTCTCTGACCTCCTCCCTATAGGCTGTCTCGTCGTTGTCAGTGATCAGGCCTACCACTGTTGTGTCATCGGCAAATTCAATGATGGTGTCGGAGTCGTGCCTGACTGTGCAGTCATGAGTGAACAGGGAGTACAGTAGGTGACTGAGCACGCACCCCTGAGGGGCCCCTGTGTTGAGGATCAGCGTGGGGGATGTGTTGTTACCTACCCTTACCACCTGGGGGCGGCCCATCAGGAAGTCCAGGATCAAGTTGCAAAGGGAGGTGTTTAGTTCCAGGGTCTTTAGCTTATTGATGAGCTTTGAAGGCACTATGGTGTTGAACGCTAAGCTGTAGTCAATGAATAGCATTCTCACATAGGTGTTCCTTTTGTCCAGGTGGGAAAGGGCAGTGTGGAGTGCAATAGAGATTGCATCATCTGTGGATCTGTTGGGGCGGTATGCAAATTGGAGTGGGTCTAGGGTTTCTGGGATTATGGTGTTGCTGTTAGCCATGACCAGCCTTTCAAGGCACTTCATGGCTACAGATGTGAGTGCTACGGGTCGGTAGTCATTTAGCCAGGTTACCTTAGTGTTCTTGGGCACAGGGAGGTGCAGAAAACAGAATCAGTAAGTGTCTCACACAAGTGATGACTGCTCACCTTCAATGCTTTGAAGTGCACTTTCGGACCTACTTCCCAATCTGTTTGACTGTGATCCTGGCTCAGTTGACATGCCGGTAAGTGAAATTGAACAGCTGATCGAGGTGTCATGTGACCGAAAGCATTCAGGGGTCAGACTAATTTGCAATTGACTGTCACAGCCCCAAATAAAAAAAGTAACATTGGCTGTTAATTACATTTTAATAACATTTTTTTTTTACATGGTTAGGGCCATGAGAATTTTCAGATATCAAAATGGGGTCGTGGGCCAAAGAGTTTTGGGAACCCCTGGTCTAGCATGGACAACAAAGAACAGTACACCAGAATGGACCATTACCCAACACAGATCCTTAAATAAATGCAACAAAAATATATCTGTACTATTCAGTAGAGTGATATACTATGGGACAAGTCTCCTCACCGCCAACTGGATCCTTACTGGAGGTTGGGGCTCTGTTGGAGACACAGTAACTCTCTGATGGAGAAACAGTCTTTGTGGAGACAGAGGTCATCACACTGGACTTATCCACTGGCACTGATGTGATGTCATCGATGATGGTGGTTGTCACTGTAACCGTAGTAATGACTTCTTGGGTCTCTGTGACAGGATCTAGGGTTAGAGGGAAAAGGTCAGAGTAACAATTTGAACTGACCTGTCCAACTATACCTCATAGAGGCACATGGGACATTCATCATTAACATACGGAGAAAAGCAAGGCCGCAATTGATGAAAATTGGGAGGGACATACGCAGTGTTTGAGATAAAGGTGAACTGAGAATGGTTGGTCTTGGGCTCACTCTTTCTGTGGGCACTGAGAGGTGCGTTGTAAGAAATTTAGTTGTCTTGTGGGTTGTTGAAGCTGTTGGGGGGAGAGAGGATGAAAGAGGTCAGTCACAGGAAATCAATACAACCAGGGCAGGGACTTACAGTGCCTTCAGAGAGTATTCACACCCCTTGAATTCTTCCACATTTTGTTGTGTTACAGCCTGAATTTAACATTGATTTTTTGAGATTTTGTGTCACTGATTTTGCAGCTCTTTCAGAACATCAGCTATCTGGATTTGGGTGAAGGAGAAGTGGGGAGCGCAGGGCTGTTGACCAGGGTAGGGGTAGCCAGGTGGAAAGCATGGCCAGCATGGAAAACATGGCCTTGAATGACTGTTGACAAAAAATGACAATTAAATCCATTGTAATTCCACTTTGTAACAGAACAAAATGTGGAAAAAGTCAAAGGGTGTGAATACTTTCTGAAGGCACTGTAGGTCCCAGCCCAAGTCAAACAAACACCTGCACACAGTGTGGGGTTGGCCACAGAAACAGTTTAAATCACAGAGAGAATCACATCGTGTACTAAGACGGTTGATAACCACAGTCTGATCAATGTAAGTGGACCCTTTCCCTTAGGTCGGCGTTTCCCAAACCAAGAGGTGCACATTTTGGTTTCCCCCTAGCACTACACAGCTGATTCAAATCATCATCTAATCCTCAGTGTTGAATCAGCTGTGTAGTGTTAGGGCAAAAACCAAAATGTGCAACCCTTGGGCTCCCGAGGACCGAATTTGGGAAACGCTGCCTTAGGTCCATTGGCAATGTACAGAACGTTCCATACAATGTATCTTTCCATATACTGTATCACACAGATCATGTACCCAAAAGGATAGGAGAGAAAGTGAAAGTAGTGGTGATGAATGATGAAGAGAAGAGGAGGAAAGGAGAGAGGATATGTAGACTCAAGGGGCGTTCCAGACGGCTTTCAGTTATTTTTAGGCTGTGGTATTAAAAGAAATATGCACCCACTCCCCTATGGTACTTTCCATAGTACTTTCAAACTTGTACTTTATTTTTTTTTAACTGCCTTATGCTCAAACCATACAGTAACATTATGGAAACGTTGTGCAGCTGACCGATTGGCTCATTTCCCAGATATCAGAGATAATGATATATATATTTTTTTTTCTCCCTCTCTCTCCCCTGGGTACTTTTCAGCTGTCATTCACATAACAATGACTAACTGTGAACTTTAACACCTTCTCACAAAAGCAACAATCTTGAATGATGCCGAGTTTGTGGATTCTGCTCGCCACAAGTCTTTAGTGAAGAACTGATGAAAACACAATAATAGCACTAGAGCTAACAATAACATAAAACACTGGTGAGACCCAGGTGTGGGAGTAAGTCTAGATGGAAAAGTACCAATAAGGAACTGAGAACAACTCTATAGAGTTTTTATGTGCACAGATTCTCGTTCACTTGTGTTTTTTGTGTGATTAAATAAAACCTAACTAAAACTAGAGAGATGCTACAGGAAAAGGCGAGCCGATCAGACCCCCATTAACATCGATGGGGCTGTAGTGGAGCAGGTGGAGAGTTTTAAGTTCCTTGGTGTCCACATCACCAACGAACTATCATTGTCCAGACATACCAAGACAGTTGTGAAGAGGGCACGACAAAACCTTTTCCCCCTCGGGAGACTGAAAAGATTTGGCATGGGCCCCCAGATCCTCAAAAGGTTCTACAGCTGCACCATCGAGAGCATCCTGACCGGTTGCATCACCACCTGGTATGGCAACTGCTTGGCATCTGACCGTAAGGCACTACAAAGGCTAGTGAGAATGGCCCAGTACGTCCCTGGGGCCAAGCTTCCTGCCATTCAGGACCTATACTCTTTTATCTTTTCTCTGTATACGTCAATGATGTCGCTCTTGCTGCTGGTGAGTCTCTGATCCACCTCTACGCAGACGACACCATTCTGTATACTTCTGGCCCTTCTTTGGAGACTGTGTTAACAACCCTCCAGACGAGCTTCAATGCCATACAACTGTCCTTCCGTGGCCTCCAACTGCTCTTAAATACTAGTAAAACTAAATGCATGCTCTTCAACCGATCGCTGCCCGTACCTGCCCGCCCGTCCAGCATCACTACTCTGGACGGTTCTTACTTAGAATATGTGGACAACTACAAATACCTAGGTGTCTGGTTAGACTGTAAGCTCTCCTTCCAGACTCACATCAAACATCTCCAATCCAAAGTTAAATCTAGAATTGGCTTCCTATTTCGTAACAAAGCATCCTTCACTCATGCTGCCAAACATACCCTCGTAAAACTGACCATCCTACCAATCCTCGACTTCGGCGATGTCATTTACAAAATAGCCTCCAATACCCTACTCAATAAACTGGATGCAGTCTTTCACAGTGCCATCCGTTTTGTCACCAAAGCCCCATATACTACCCACCACTGCGACCTGTACGCTCTCGATGGCTGGCCCTCGCTTCATACTCGTCGCCAAACCCACTGGCTCCAGGTCATCTACAAGACCCTGCTAGGTAAAGTCCCCTCTTATCTCAGCTCACTGGTCACCATAGCAGCACCCACCTGTAGCACGCGCTCCAGCAGGTATATCTCTCTGGTCACCCCCAAAGCCAATTCCTCCTTTGGCCGTCTCTCCTTCCAGTTCTCCGCTGCCAATGACTTGAACGAACTACAAAAATCTCTGAAACTGGAAACACTTATCTCCCTCACTAGCTTTAAGCACCAGCTGTCAGAGCAGCTCACAGATCACTGCACCTGTACATAGCCCATCTATAATTTAGCCCAAACAACTACGTCTTCCCCTACTGTATTTATTTATTTATTTAGCTCCTTTGCACCCCATTATTTCTATTTCTACTTTGCACTTTCTTCCACTACAAATCTACCATTCCAGTGTTTTACTTGCTATATTGTATTTACTTTGCCACCATGGCCTTTTTTGCCTTTACCTCCCTTATCTCACCTCATTTGCTCACATTGTATATAGACTTATTTTTCTACTGTATTATTGACTGTATATTTATTTTACTCAATGTGTAACACTGTGTTGTTGTATGTTGTCGAACTGCTTTGCTTTATCTTGGCCAGGTCGCAATTGTAAAGGAGAACTTGTTCTCAACTTGCCTACCTTGTTAAATAAAGGTAAAATAAATAAATAAAAATAATAGGCTGTGTCAGAGGAAAGCCCATAAAATTGTCACCCAAGTCAAAGACTGTTTTCTCTGCTACCGCACGGCAAACGGTACCGGGGCGCCAAGTCTAGGACCAAACGTCTCCTCAACAGCTTCTACCCCAAGCCATTAAACTGCTGAACAATTCATAAAAATCACCACCGGACAAATTACATTGACCCCCCCCCCCCCCTACACTGCTGCTACCCGCTGTTTGTTTGTTACCTATGCATAGTCACTTCGCCCCCACCTACATGAACATATTATTCTTATTGTGTTACTTTTTATTATTACTTTAGCCTACTTGGTAAATATTTTCTTCTTCTTGAACTGTATTGTTGGTTAAGGGCTTGTAGGTAAGCATTTCACGGTAAAGTCTACACTTGTTGTACTCGGCGCATGTGGCAAATTAAGTTTGATTTGCTGGCTGCTGGCTTTAATCTCACATAACTCCCCTGACATGAAAGTCACTACAACCATTTCCTGCCATTAGGCTTTGGCATTTATTAACGACATTCCTAAATCTCTCTTTCTCTCTCTGGCAGAGACAGACAGACAGGCAGGCAGGCATGCAGACAGGCAATACTCACGTTCTATCGTAGTTGGAATAGATGGGTCAGCTGGAATAAGCATGTGAGAATCAGCCAGACAATACACACGTTTGTTCCAAATATCTAGTCTCATACCTGCTCTTTATATGTAAATGATATGCATTAAAGATATAGTCTATAGTTATTGCATAATTGGAATACCTGATCTTATAGGTGTGGCTTGTCTGTCTCAATGTGTCATAGGAGCGTCTACTTACGTATGCATGTCAGTGTTGGGCGTGTCCACTCAAGAACCAGACCAGTCCGTTTGCACTTGATGAGATTGGAGGTTCCCGCCTTCCTCACATAGCCATCCACACACTGGTAGCGCAGAATGGTGTTTTCTTGATTACTATGCTTCGGGTTCAGGGGCTTGGTGAGCTTCCACTGAGACAGGGGTGGGCACACGTCTGAGGGGTGATGAGAAGGGGACTGAGTAAATAAGGTGTGTTCCCATAATACTGGGGTGGAACCAAAGCCTCAGTGGCACAGTTGCAATTTGAACATTTTGGGGGACCAATTTTGTCTTGGGGTCTTGGGGGGAATGCATTTTAAAGCCTCATTGCATATGTTATTATCAGATTATTCTGCTTAACAATTAAGTACCTACCGTAATAGTTGTCCACTCAAATTGTCCAAAATAAACCAAAATAGCTTTTTAGTAAAAAACTATTTTTCAATCAATATTTGTGCTAGGACTGTCTGGGAGTGGTTTGAGTTGGGAGGTAAGGGCACCTAAGCAGTGCATTAACCACATTGTGGCTCAATCCACCAGAGCGGAGGGACCTAATGGGAGGGATATGTAATCAGAAAATTGGCTGTTATTGGCAGAAAGGTTTCAAACTCTTGTTATTGGTCAACTAACTTATACCATATGGTAATGTCACCAGGCAAGCCTAAACTCCATCCATGCAACATTGACTGATTAGGAGGTCCTGTGTAGATTGTATTTTCAACCAGCAACTATTACATTTCACATTATCACAAAACAAATCACACTTTTACAGTGTTAGTTTCTTCAGTTGTAGCATAATATAATGCATAATACAGAAGAAAAAATAACAAATTTTGCCTGCATTGGGCCTTTAACAATGTTTGCCATTACTCATACTCTTTGGCTGCCGTCCAAACACTTAAAAGACACACCCTCGTCCTCTTACTGTACCCTTGCCTTATGCCCTTCCACTTACTGCCTTATACCTTGGGGTAATCTCCGTTGCCGTATTGAAGGGCGGTCAAAATAATTAGCCAAGCAAGGGAAGTTTGCAACGTAAGCGCCTCAGCCCTCGTTTGTAGTCGGCTTTGCGAGTGTACAATTATGTTCACTCCAGGGCCTGAAACCCCCCATAATTCAATTTGCGACCATTGTACATCCACTAAGAAAAGTCTGTGAAAACTTAAAAACAACATCAATGGAGAAGTCAACGTACAAGTGTAAGTAAAAACTAATGCAAATAAGTTACAAATTGTGCTACTAATGCACACGACTGCACAAACACGTCTCGTAAAAGTAAATAGGTTTTTGTTTGGTAATCTTTTAAGAAATTGGAGAAATAAAACATTTTCCTTCTTCAGAAGCTAGGCAGGCTAACGTTAGTTAGCTAATTAATTTGCTAGCTATCATACAGTAGGCATATGTTAACTATATATTTAATATCAGTAGATTTGCACTCAATTGACTGTTGCGCATATAAAGCACCCGGTGGCTGAAAACACAATCATCTCGGGATGAACGAGTGACACATTTCCAGCCAAGGGTGGTCCATTTAAAAATCATTCCTACCTCCCTCGCCCATTGCCCTGTAAGTGTATACTCGTCAAACGTCATGATTCGTCATCAGAAGTGTCCACTTAATTTGAGGGCTGAGGGGATATCTCTTTTAAGCCCTGGTCTCTCTGGAAGGTTAGTAGAAAACATAGTAGAGAGGAAAGATACATTTGAGTAGTGTTTTAAGGACAATATAAGCAAGACAATGGGTGTGAAAATGTTTAACTATTACATTTCAGAGAGCCTTTAAAAGAGCCTTCATTTGTTTGGCCCACAGATGTGGCAGGTTCCTGTCATGTCAAATATTGCTCAACCCCTGCTTCCCAGTGGGCTAAAACAGGGTCACACATGGTGTTTTTTGGTAGTCTTAAAAATCTTCATGGTATCAAAAGTATACACCTCACACACATATGGTTATTGGCGCAAATGGAAGAAGACACCTGTACCATGTCAGATATTGAGTTGAAATGCAGTCTGAGTTTACATCCCAATATTACACTTCAATATACAACACAGAAGCTCAAAACATAAAAACCCCTAGTTTGTTTTTGAGGTGTACATGAAGAGCACTATTCAAAGATGCTCTGTTGGCCAATATTTCCCTTCAGCAAATCCCTATCATCCTGTCAACAAGCAGATATCTTATACCAATCTGTCTGTATAGGCTTTTATTCATAACAAGTCCCAGGCATCGAATCTTCTGTTTCTGTAGCATGAAGTCTCTTAAAGTACAAGTATACCCCCTAATCTGTCACAGGGCCTTACCCCAAATCCACTCCTCAATGCTGTGTGCCAAGCAGAGAGGAAATAGTTCCCATTTATAGTCTTCGGTAGGACTCACCCGGGGACTGAACTCCCAACCTTCCAATCTCAGGGCGGACACTTTAACCACAAGGCCGCTGAGGTGGTCCCAGGTGTATTTACATTTCAAAAATCTCTCCCAAATGTATTTAAAAAAAATTAAAAATCTTTCTATCAATTTCTAAAACTTACATTAAAAAAAAGTATGGCCAAAATGACATTCTTTGATTATAGACAATAACTTTTTCATGTTTTTATGAGTGTTTGAGTTTAGGTCCATAACTGGCCTCTGTCGGCTTAGACTGCTTTCAGGGTAAGGAAACATGGTTTCTTTCAGCATTTCTCAGACAGGGACTAGTGATTAGGCCTCTTCCTCTGGGGACCATTTGGGAAAGAAATAATTGACCATCACTTTTTTTTATAAAAACATACATTTTTCTTTACATCTACAACCCTAACACATAGGCTATGGTTGATTTAAGATAGTAATAACATGGACAATTCCAGCTTTTTGATTCTTTATTTTATGTCACCTGGTAGTATCTGAAACAAATGTGTAAAAAGGATTGGATGAAACTGCACTAAATAACACACAAATACACTGAGTGTACAAAACATTATTGAGTTGCACCCACTTTCGCCCTCAGAACAGTCTCAATTCGTTGGGGCATGGACTCTACAAGGTGTTGAAAGCGTTCCACAGGGATGCTGGTCCATGTTGAATGCTTCCCACAGTTGTGTCAAGTTGACTGGATGTCCTTTGGGTGAAGGACCATTCTTGATACACACGGGAAACTGTTGAGCGTGAAAAATCCATCATTGTTGTAATTATTGACACACTAAAACCGGTGCACCTGGCCCCCACTTAAATATTTTGTCTTCCCCATTCACCCTCTGAATGGCACACACACACAATCCATGTCTCAATTGACTCAAGGCTTAAAAACCCTTCTTTAACCTGTTTCCTCCCCTTCATCTACACTGATGGAAGTGGATATCAATAAGGGATCATAGCTTGTCATGTAGAACCCTTTTAGGTTCTAGATAACATCTGTGCAGATGGCAGCCCCACCCACACGTTTTTTATTTAACTAGGCAAGTCAGTTAAGAACACATTTTTATTTACAACGACAGCCTAGGAACAGCGGGTTAACTGCCTTGTTCGGGGGCAGAACAAGAGATGTTTTACTTCTCCAGCTCAGGGACTGTTACTGGCCCAACGCTCTAGCCGCTAGGCTACCTGCCCCCCCCAAAATTACCCCCATGAATAAATGACAGAAAGAAAAAAACATAATATGGTTATTATTCCGTGTGAAATGAGTAAGGGATAAAACGCAGACGTTCTGTACATTACCTTGGAATTATACAACGAGTGGGTCTAATCATGTATGCGGATGGGTAAAAACCGTATTCTAGCCTGTGTCTATTGCACAAATTACCACCGACTAAATCAATGACGTTGAAATACGTATTTACTCTGTTTCATCTGACTTTCATCTCACTGTCTCATCAGCTCAGACAGGTAATTTAAACTGAACAAAAATATAAACCGGACAGCTATTTTTGTCCAGTATTTCTACTAGATCTACACTGTAAAAAACATCTAGCCATGATCTCCCATTTCTTTTAGACTAGCATTTGGTTAAATGTTATTTCTAACGGTAAATGTGTGCTTATAGTATTGTTTTATATAGTATTGTTTTATTTGGTAACTGTGGTATAAGTGGGATAAACCGCGTAAATAAACGCAACAGAATAAAAATTGCTGTTATTTTGTAGTAACTAGTTGACTAGCTAGCAGCAAGCAAGGGAAACGAACGTTGCCACTGAGTATGGCAACCGAACATAAAACACGAACTAATCGAACGAACGGCTGGGTCGCTTATTTAGCTAGATAAATAGTTTTGCTGTTAGAAAAACTACTTATATGAGGATAAGTATCGAACTAGCAACCAAAATATGAGAAGGTATGCATTCGTTTATAAAAAAATTTTTTAAATCAACGGAAGAAAAACAACGTAAAATACCTTGGAAAACATCATTCGCAAAGGGACGACGTTTACCCCTTACTATACATACTTGTAACAGACAAAATGTACTGACCTCGACTGACAGTATTGAGTCGACACACTTTGACGATGAGAAGGAGGGAAAGGAGACGCAGCCGCATGACCCTGCTATTCCAATGTTTAAATAAAGGACTCACTTTCAAGTCTCTTTGATGATGAACTGAGCCACAGGAAAACAATAGGCATCTCCGAACTGTTGATGTGGTCTGTGTTAACGCCGCAAAAATGTCATCTGCATGACATGTGTAGCTCCCACTTTGGCACTTTCACTTTCATTCTCAGTCAATGACGGCTAATGTTACAACCTAGACTCAGGGGAAGAAGTAACATAGTAAATGTAAATCTTCAATATTAAAATGAGTATGATATGTTACGTTTCCTGTGATATGTATTCATTTGTGGATTTCCATCATTTTTTTTATAGCTAGGTCGCTAACGTTATCAGTTAAATAAAGGTTAAATAAAAAATACATTAAAAACGTAGAGGTTAGGAGTTGAGGTTAGCTAACATGCTAAGTAATGCCGAAATAGCTAAAAAGTAGTGAGTAGTTGCAAAGCTGATAATTAGATAAAATGCCAAAGTTGTCCATGATGGGATTTGAACACACAACCTTTGAATTGCTAGACATGGCTAGACATGTTGGTTGAATTCCAATATAGAATCGTGAATTCCAATTGTAAGACTATGTCATAGATTTTTAAAACTAACCAACGATAGACCACAGAAACATCAAAGGGACAGCAGTGGAGAAGGTGGAACGTTTTAAATTCAAGCCCCTAACCAGCAATGCAGTTTAAAAAAATACGAATAAGATATAAAAAGGAACAAGTAATTAAAGAGCAGCAGTAAAATAACAATAGTGAGACTAAATACAGACTATATATCAAGAGAAGATTCTCAAAATGGACAAGTTTAATGGGAAGAAGATTAAAAGCCATGTCCCTGGTGCTTATGCTAGATTGAGGGGAGTCATCACTGGGGTCCCAATATCTATGTCCACAAATAATATTAAAGACAATGTGAAGGGAGGCAGAGTGATTAATGCCAAAAGGTTGATCAGTAGGAAAGCGGGTCAAAGAAGTTAAAGCTTGTCAGTGATGCTGAGGTTTGAGAAAGTCTTACCAGGAAAAATACAGCTAGGATTCCTTAGATTCAATGTTAGAGAACCTGTCCCATATGCACTGCAGGGTTTTGAATGGGACATGTAGCTGTGGAGGGGCACGTAATTACGGTGAATGTGGAAGCGATGTGAAGGTTAAGTGCTGTAATTGTGGGGGAGAACACAGTGCAGGATTTGGTGGATGTCAGGTACAGAGAGAGGCTAGAGAGGCTCAGAGATATCGGATTAGTCATGATGTATCGTCCGCAGACGCTGTAAAACAGATTGGTAGAACTACAGTGCGGACTGATGGAGCTTACCTGTAGTAAATGGACCTACTTTTGGGGCTGGTGCTTCTGATGGTCCTGGAATGGTTTCGAGGCCTGTTCAGAAATCTCATGCTCATTAATGTGCAAGGTGTGTTGAACAATAGTGTCCCGTCCTCCCAGGCTGCCGGGCCTGCATGATGTAGGATCAGATAGGGCAAAGTAGTGGAATAGTGGTGAGTTTTTAATAGGTGTAGGGATAGTTGGTAGGGCAATTTTTCTTGCCTTTTCCCTATCCTTTCCCATTTTGTGTCACAAAGCGTAATTAATTCACACTTCAGAACAGTAGGCAGAAACACAGGGCTCGATAAGAGAATAGATTAATAGGAGGCTGTTGTTATGGGTGTAAAATGGCACAGTGATGCCATCTGTTGGTAAAGGTTAATTACTGCAACTCCAGTGTTTTTACCGATGTGCTGGAAATACCCGGATGTATTGCAATATACTGAACAACACTGGTTAATCGCATCAATGCCTCTGTCTCGTCATTTAACGTTCAAACAGCTGTGACCGGCCTCACACTCCAGTATAGTGGGTGGCAGTGTATGCAATTTGCAGTAGGTTGTGGTCCACTTATACCATTTTAAAGAAGAAGAAGTTGACAATTTTTGATGACGTTTATTGTATCGATTTGGAAGTCCATGTAGCGATATGTGCTGATAAAAAGGCACATATTTACGCATTACAACGATTTATTTGGCTACTAGGTATATTTTATAAGGTGAGTATTTGAGTCTTATTTGGAAAGGGGTTGTTTGTGGGAAATATTGTTAGTGTGCCTCTGCGACTAAAGACCGATACAATTGTTGTTGATTGTTAGTAACGCATTAGCTAGCTGGCTACGTCCTTACAAATGCAATGTAATTCGTTTTTTTAAACCTACTGGACTGTCTTTGGTAATGTTCTGCTCAGTGTATTGTGTGATGTGCAGTTGCAATCCAAACGACAGCTCTAACTATCTATGTCAGTTACCTATTTCTTTGTTGACACTGCTTTTATTTACAGGTCTATTTATCCTGCCACTGCCAGGACTATTTTTAAGGGGCACACTCTTTTCACGCCACTTCGATACATAGGTATTTTCCTAGCCGGTTAGGAGAGCCTTTTCGCTAACCCTAACCCTTTTCCTAACATTAAGCTCAGTGTCTGAACCTGCTACGTTAATTCTCCTGACATACTAAGTCAAGTATTATAATTTACTGCGTACGTTCTCCTAACCTGCAACGAAAAAGTTACTTCGGTATCGAAGTGGGGTGACCATAGTGTCTTTAAACTCTGAGAACCATGTCGCTTTACGACGACATGGGCGTCGGGAGTGCGACCAGTGACACCAAGACCGAGGGCTGGTCCAAGAATTTTAAGCTACTGCAGTCACAGCTGAAAGTAAAGAAGGCAGCTCTGACTCAGGCTAAGGTGGGTTCCAATGGCACCGCAGGTTGATGAAAGCTTGTTTCAGGAATGACTCAAAGCTATGCTTACTAAAAGCATATATATGAACCTCGTCTCCACATCCAGAGGTATGGATGATGTGTTGTGTGTTTTCCCCTCAGAGTCAGCGGATGAAGCAGGGTACTGTCCTGGCTCCAGTCATCGACTTAAAGAGAGGAGGTTCCGCTGATGACAGACAGATAATAGACACACCCCCACACATTGCAGCAGGACTCAAGGTGAGGGCTGTGTGTGTTTCTGTGACACAAGTATTTGTTAGGGTGTCCTATGTGAAATGTGTGTTAATTATGTGTGACTTATGTGATGTTTGTCAGGACACAGGACCCAGCGGGTTCTCCTCGGGGGACGCTCTAATCCCCCTGGCTGATGAGTATGACCCCATGTTCCCCAACGACTACGAGAAGGTGGTGAAGAGACACCGCGAGGAGAGGCAAAGGCAGAGGGAGCAGGAACGACTGAAGGAGATAGAGGAAAGAGAGAAGTACGACCTCCTCTTACCGATCAGCACCAAAGCTACACTCCCAGAACATTCAACAGGATTCTGTTGTTATTGTTGACATAAGTTAGAATGTTATATCCCTAAGGAAACTGAGGAGGACGTATTGTTTCTAGAAGTTTTCACACTGTAGGAATATGGACCTGACGATGACCACATCATTTCAGTCCATGTTCTGTCCTTCGTTCTGACCTGATGTGTGCTTCCTGTCCAGGAAGAGGAAGGACCGACACGAGGGCAGCAGCGCTCCGAGTGGATTCTCCCGCTTCCCCGCGGCAGAGGGAGAGTCAGATGAGGAGGAGGAGGACTATGAGAAGGAGAAGAGGAAAAGGAGTGAGTAGACTACCTCTGGTTTCACTGGTCTCCACACTGAGCCTTCACAGCAGAGTTATCATCACTATTATGTGCCATTATTTAGGCAGATGGGCTTGTTCTTAACTTAAGGAGTTAGGATAATGTTGTGAATACGTCAGGATAATGTGTCTGACTGTATGTGGTGGTTAGACTATGTCCCTTGATTCTTACCCATGTCTCTCTTTTAGGTATGGGTGGAGCAGCCATCGCCCCACCCTCATCGCTCGTGGATAGTAGAGACAGTGAGTCATGGCTCACAAAGGGATTGGTGTCTGTCTGTTTGGGATGTGGGGGAGTTTGTCCAGTAGATTGCAGTGTTATTCAACATTAGGATGACATTCAACATGATTCATCAGGATGAGGTGGGTGTGTTAACTGACTGTCTGTCTCTCCCCTCCAGGCTCGTCATACTCCTATGAGGATGACATGCGACCCTCCCGTGGTTCTAAAGCAGCCATCCCTCCCCCCATGTACGAGGACTCCGACCGCCCCCGCTCGCCACCTGGCGGTCCCACCAACTCATTCCTGGCCAACATGGGGTGAGTCTGATACCCCCCCCACTGGGCTAGAATGTCCTATTAGTTGTATGTAGTCTCACGTACCCAACTCAGAACACAACACACTGAAATAGCCTGAACACTGGCCCTCTAATGGCATCAACCTGTATAGTGCAGCAGCTCAGTGTTCTGTCCGGTGGTGTTATCTGATGTTGTCCCTGTCTCCCCAGAGGGACCGTGGCCCATAAGATCATGCAGAAGTATGGCTTCCGGGAGGGCCAGGGTCTGGGCAAACACGAGCAGGGTCTCAGCACAGCCCTGTCTGTAGAGAAGACCAGCAAGAGGGGTGGCAAGATCATCATAGGAGACGCCACTGAGAAGAGTAACGCCATGCTTCTTATCTCACTTTCTGCCGTCTCACTGCCCTGTCTCGCTCCCTCACTCATTTCCTTGTCTCTCTGTCACTCATTCCTGTCTCTCTCAGCTCTCCTGTCTTTCTCTCAGATCTCTTATCATGTATAGGCACGCCATCTACCCCCCCTTCTTTTCTCTTTATCACCAATACTCATGATCTCTTTCTACTAGATAAGATAGATACCAGCTTATTTTCATTGTCTCCTTTAGTTACATTATCCTGCCCAGATGTTTTTATTTTTATCATGTACTACATAGGCCCAGAATGAATGGTCTTGGTTTCTAGTTCCAAGACTGTCTATTGTAACGTAACGTTATTTGTAGCTGTGTGTTTGGTCATCCTCAGTCAAGATTCAGTTTTTAATTGGTATTTTTCATTCATTGATGATTTTAATCTTCAACATTTGTGAACTTAGTTGTGTGTGTTCTTTTTTTCCCCGTTTTGTTTGTGTGTGTGTGTGTGTGTGTGTGTGTGTGTGTGTCCCCCTCTCTAAAGCACCAGGATCCAGTAGCCAGACGGCAGCAGCTGAGCCTTTAGGCTGGGGCTCGGCTTCAATAGGTTTGGCACTGTTACATCACTTCCTCCCTACCTTGACGCATCACATCCGGTTTCGCCCCATGTGTCTTGTCGTCCCATGTCTGTGCTGTCTCCATCTATTCTTATCTCAAACCATTTAATTTTGACAGACAAATTCTATATTTTTTTTGTTATACAGTTTGCTCATCTCAATGTGTGTCAAGTTTCATTATGGAACTAGTAACCACATTTATTTTGGGCCTAGATTATGATGGTTGATAAACTCAATTAGTGCATATTTTCTAGGTTAAGGTTAGTGCCTTAACACTCTCATCATCTGATTGATAAACTAGCTTTGTTAAAACATCAGTTGTGGTCCACATTCTGGTCCAATCTACAGTCTGAGTCTTTCTGTTTACATTTACCAGTATATTCAATTATTTTACCTATTGTTGACATGTTCTGCTCTCTTTCTCCCATCAGTGGACCCCTCCAAGAAGTCAGAGGCCAACCCCCTCACAGAGATCCTCAAATGCCCCACCAAAGTCGTGCTGCTACGGGTGAGTGCTATGTGTGTCTTTGTGTCTGTGCGTGAGTATTTATTGTAAATTCTTGTGTGTTTGTTTATGTGCATAGGTCCAATAAAGTGTATGTGTGTGTTTTAGAACATGGTGGGCAGAGGAGAAGTAGATGAAGATTTGGAAGGGGAGACCAAAGAAGAGTGTGAGAAATACGGCAAGGTCATCAAATGTGTCATCTTTGAGGTGAGAGGAATAAGTCTGTGTGTGTATGGTTAAGTGCTTAGTCATATTGTGTTGACTAATTAAGCAATAAGGCCCGAGGGGGTGTTGTGTATATGGCCAATATACCACGGCTAAGGGCTGTTCTTATGCACGACGCACCGCGGAGAGCCTGAACACAGCCCTTAACCGTGGTATATTGGCCGTATATTACAAACCCCGAGGTGCCTTATTGCTATTATAAACTGGTTACCAACTTAATTAGAGCAGTAAAAATAAAAATGTTGTCGTACCCGTGGTATACGGCTGTCTGATATACCACGGCTGTCAGCCAATTAGCATTCAGGGCTCAAACCACCCAGTTTATGATATGTATTAAACTGTTTTCTCCTCAGATTGCCCAGGTGACAGATGATGAAGCTGTGAGGATATTTCTGGAGTTTGAGAGAGTCGAGTCTGCCATCAAAGGTCAGTACAACCTAACGTGTTCTATGTGTTTGTGTATGTCCTTGAGGTTTCTGTAAGATGTGTGTGTGCTTGTTTGTCTGTATAACTATAACGTGTGTGTGTGTGTAATTTATGTGTGTGTGTATAACGAAGGTTGCGTATGTAACCACGGTTATGTGAGCTATATGGATCACTCCAATATATTGGTATCACTCCGTGTCGGAGGGATACATCCAAGCGAGACTGCAGGTATTGGAGGATATACTGCACCCTGCATGACTCGGGCACAACCTCAATACCAGTGCACCAAGAGCAGAACAACCGCCAGAGCAACTGGTATGCCGCGGTTGTAGCCAACGCCGTTGCGCTCTGCATGGTGTTCATTACGCCCTCCTGTAACCCTAACATGGACCATTGGTGCCGTTTGCGGCCAAGCCAATGGACTGAGGCAGTGCGGTCTCGGACGACACAGAGTTCCCCCAGCAGGTCGGGTCTCAGGGGCGGTTGCCAAGGTGTCCCAGACAACGGGGACAGGAGAAGGCTGAACCAGAGTAGTCTGGGCCAGTATGGGGCCACCAGCAGCAGACGATCCTCCGCCATCCTGGTCCTGTCCAGCACAGCCTGGATCAGGGAAAATAGAGGGGGGAGGGGCAGACCCCAGCTGTGGGGTCTATATATAGGGGCAGACCCCAGCTGTGGGGTCTATATATATAGGGGCAGACCCCAGCTGTGGGGTCTATATATAGGGGCAGACCCCAGCTGTGGGGTCTATATATATAGGGGCAGACCCCAGCTGTGGGGTCTATATATAGGGGCAGACCCCAGCTGGGGGGTCTATATATATATATATATATATATATATATATATAGGGGCAGACCCCAGCTGTGGGGTCTATATATATATATATATATAGGGGCAGACCCCAGCTGTGGGGTCTATATATAGGGGCAGACCCCAGCTGTGGGGTCTATATATATAGGGGCAGACCCCAGCTGTGGGGTCTATATATATATATATATAGGGGCAGACCCCAGCTGTGGGGTCTATATATAGGGGCAGACCCCAGCTGTGGGGTCTATATATAGGGGCAGACCCCAGCTGTGGGGTCTATATATATAGGGGCAGACCCCAGCTGTGGGGTCTATATATATAGGGGCAGACCCCAGCTGTGGGGTCTATATATAGGGGCACACTCCAGCCGTGACACTGGAGTAAATCTGTAAGTCCTCACTTCGGATGTATCCCTCTGCCGCGGAGTGATAACAATATATTGGAGTGATCCAATATAGTGAAACATAACGTGTGTGTATAACTGGTGTGTGTATGTAACTGGTGTGTGTGTATGTAACTGGTGTATGTAACTGGTGTGTGTGTGTATAACTGGCGTGTGTGTGTGTATAACTGGCGTGTGTGTGTGTGTATAACTGGTGGGTGTGTGTGTGTAACTGTTGTGTGAGTGTCTAACTGTTGGGTGTGTGTGTAACTGGTGTGTGTGTGTGTGTGTGTAACGTGTGTGTGTGTGTGTGTGTGTGTGTGTGTGTGTGTGTAACGTGCCTGTGTGTGTAACGTGTGTGTGTGTGTGTGTGTATAACGTGTGTGTGTATAACTGGTGGGTGTGTGTGTCTAAATGTTGGGTGTGTGTGTGTGTGTGTGTGTGTGTGTGTAATTGGTGGGTGTGTGTTTGTCTGTATATATAAAGGGTGTGTGCGTATAACGGGGGTGTGTGTGTGTGTGTGCGAGTGTGTGTAACGGGTGTGTGCGAGTGTGTATAACGGGGGTGTGTGTGTGTGTGTAACGCGTGTGTGTATGTAACTGTTGGGTGTGTGTATAACGTGTGTGTGTGTATAACGCGTGTGTGTATGTAACTGTTGGGTGTGTGTGTATGTAACTGGTGGGTGTGTGTAACTGGTGAGTGTGTGTGTGTGTGTGTGTGTATAATGGGTGTGTGTGTGACTGGTGTGGGTGTGTAACTGGTTGGTGTGTGTGTGTGTGTGTGTATAACTGGTGGGTGGGTGGGTGTGTCTAAATGCTGGGTGTGTGTGTGTAACTGGGGGGTGGGTGTGTGTGTATCACTGTTACGTCTGTAATAAGGCTAATGCAGGGGCCAGTTTAAATGGGTTGTCCCAGATCAGAAAGCAGGTGAGACTGTACCCATAGGTGTTACATCACAGCTGTCCCAGTAACCCCCTGTCCCTCCACGCACGCCGTTACATCACATCCTCTAAGGGAACAGCAACACGGCCTACATAATATATACACCCTAGACTGGGCCGGACACACACCCTATTCATTTCTGTAGAGGATAGATAATGCTACTAATACCAGACTGGACACACACATTGTTACTATTTTTTCCAGGTGTTTTGACTTTGTTTAGACAGTAAGGAATTCAAAGGGGGAGACAGGCAAGTGGTAGAGAAACCATGGGAAAGGTGGGCGCTGGGCTTGAACCCCAGTGTCCGGTGAGGAGACATGTGACTTCTGCCGGGTGGTGTTACCAATACACCACGGCTCTGCACATGAATCCATCTTTTGTCCACACATGTGCCTGTTTTACTGGGAATGTCCCGGCATTAGTGTTAGGATGAATATATACTTGTCATCACTGCTCAAACACACACGCCCCTATGAGGTTATGTGCCTAGTGTTGATAAGGAACTCTCACACAGTGTCCATCTCACTACTGTAGACTTGGTGTGTGTTTGAACTCTGCCTCCAGGACTGTTTGTTGTTGTTTATCTGTGATGTTCTTGGGAAGGAGAGACTCCTGGGAACTTGGGTGATGTCCCGGCTGTGTTTGAATACCAGGAAATACCAAAGCCTCTGAAAGCCACGACGTTTTGGTTTTTCAAGCTTTGATAGCATGAATTACGGTCCATGATGAAAACACTGTAGACTATCAAAGAGGAGCACCATCCCATAGACCGTGTTAGGATGACAGTATGTTTGTTCACTGTCCAAACGAACAAAACGACACAATTCCTCACTAGTCTTCACTCAATGATACATCGGCAGTGATATTACAGACCTGTCTGGCCTAAACTGATAGAAAAGTCAAGTCAGCAGTGTTAATAAATAATGTTTGTTTCCTGTCTTCTAGCTGTGGTGGATCTGAACGGGAGGTTCTTTGGTGGTCGGGTGGTAAAAGCCTGCTTCTATAACCAGGATAAATTCAGAGTGTTGGACCTGGGAGAGCAGATGTGAGACACACACACGGTCCATCCCACCTGAACCGTTACGGCCCACCTCATCCATACTCACAGGGACAGAAGAAATGCTCTGACACACACCGGCAATCACCAGTAGCTCTTTCTGTTTCTAAGTAGCCCAAACATTTATAATCTCAACAGCAGCACAATGTGTCTGTATTTTGAAGAGTTTCACTTGTAGTTTCTGTTTTGCCAGCAGAAAAATCCTGTATGTGAGGTAATGAACTACTGTCTTGGTTTCTGTGTCCTAGTATGAACCTGTACAATTGAAACCTGGAAATAAATGTTCCTTTTTGTTTAAAATCTTTTGTTTTAATCTCTCACTCTTCTAGGGCAGAGCGTAGTCTAGGAAGCCCAGTTTTTTTTCTGTCTGACATAAGAGGCTCTCAGAGGACCAGACCCTCAGCTTTCCATCTTTACATAGCCCGGCACGGTGAGGGGGTACTGGGGCAGTTATGAAAGAAACACAGCCCTCCCTCCTCTAGCCTCATTCAGATCTTATGTAAAACAGACAGCGGTCATAGGAGAGTTAGAGGACTGTCGTAATGACTGATCTCTGTGGAGGATTAAATCAGAACAAATTAATTCCGATCGGGTAGTACACAGAAATGAGCTAATTCATAGAAAGGGAATTAAATTGACATGGACTCTCTACTCTCAGATTTTAGGACTAACCTCAAATGAAGGTTAGATACAAAGAAACTAGTGGAGGCTGCTGAGGGAGAACGGCTCATAATGGCTGGAACCGAGTGAATGGAATGGCATCAACCACATGGAAACCATGTCTTTGATATCATTCCGTTCCAGCCATTACCACAAACCTGTTCTCCTCAATTCAACTGTCACCAACCTCCTGTGCTAGAAAAACAAATATGTTTGGGTAAAGCAAAATTGAGATTACGTGTGTGTGTGTGGGGGGGGGGGGGGGGTTATGAGGGTAAGGTTTTCAGGTCGGGCATGCAGAGGGTGGAAGGAGAGCATGCATGGCTCTTGCATGGGGAGGAGGGTAGAGAGTATGTGTATTAGGGAAGGGGGGGGGGGTCTCTCCCCTGGCACCCAGACTGGGCCACAGTCTTGTCAAGGGGAGGTATTCCCTAGTATCCTTAGTGTGGGTGATTGGGGTCTGGGTCAGGCTCTGACCTGGCCTGGTTCAGGAGAGAAACAGAGGGGTGAAGAAGTAGACTAGGCTATGAAGAGGTGTGTGTGGAGAGGTCGACGGGTCCACATACAAACACATGCACTTTTTTGTATCTTCCCCACTCTGAAATATACACCTTGCACTTCGAACAAGAAGAACTTAGAAATAATCTGATCCAAATGGCACAATACTATTATTCTCTCTATTCACTGGACAAATCCTTTCACTGGTATCTTAAGTTTATTGATGATACAAACTCGAATGGTCCTACATGACTGCAGGCTGTAGCCATGCTCAGGGCAAGTCTACGTGCCACTATGGCAGTCACATTGCCTATCATCTGTTACCCAGTAGTAAAATTCTTGCCAAAGTTTGTCACTTTCTGTTTTATGCAGAGTCTGTCCAAAAGAGATTAAACAGCCTATTGAGAGTGGAGCCCGTTATTTTGAAACCCAGCACTTCTCTGCTTTGTATTTTCCTTCACCATATCCTGTGTTGCTGGAATGAAAAATATTTCACTTGATCATTTAGGGTGATATAGTTGTTGCCAAATTGTTCTATTGATTTGCATCAAATAAATATTAATCTGCACCAGAAAGTGTCCGTATAAGACATTGGCTTGACACTACATAATATTTGGAGACCGCAAATGCTGTAAAAACCTCTCTATGGGTCATATTTGTTCCTGTCTGAAGGTTTACTGGGGTGCAATTATGCACGTGCACCGACGGGATACTCCCATTTGCCATTATAGTGGATTACCGTCATCAGCCACAAGGGAGCGCAGTGTCCCCGAGAGCGCGCGCCCCGGTGGATGTCATCGATGTCAAGTTGTTTCCTGCTGGGACAGTTTAAATAAAGGAACTGGGACACAGCGGGGTAGATTAATACACCGGCACAGGCTGACGTTATTAGAATAGAACACAGCAGCTCTTAACGACTGCTTAGCTCGCCAATATATTTGATTACAGACTACTTATCTGGTAGAGAGAACGACAGCCGATCCAAAACCTTTTTGAATTGTATCCTACTGTTTTTATTTAATTCGTGCTGATCTGAAAGCACGTAACGGTGGTATTTTGGGGGGACCGATATTATTGGGAAACCTAGGTTTCTTTCGTGTTTTATTTCACTACCCTCTAGGAATGCTTACTCAGAACAGGATACAAAAGATCTGGATTCCTTCAAAGGATGACAAACCGGCAGTCCCCCGGCGATGTAAGTAGTTGCCTAACCCGCGGCTGGTATCAGCACCCATCTGATTCATTCAGGTTTCATTTAGAAAAAGTCCATAGGATAAATGTATTACATGGCATTATCTTTGATAATTATGCTATTGATTCTACATTAGCGGTCACCAGAAATCATGGAACGTTGTTGCAAAATGTAGTGTATTGAACTTTAAGTTCGAGGGTGCATAGAATGTGTTGAAATAAGAACATAAATGTGATTGCATGTTTTGATGTTTTACTCGCATGGCTTTATTTTCAATTGGCGTGGCATACAGCAGGTAGCCTACTTTTTGAAACCATTCAACAGAATAATTTTAAAACAGCTTAGTTTTCAAATGAACCTACCGACTTAAAAAAAAAAGTACACTATGTGTGTAATTACTGTAATTATGCTAAAAGCATATGCCCTATTAGCCTAGCCTATCCAAACTGGCCATTGGCACGCAGTCAGGTCAGGATTCACAAGTAGCTATAGAGGGTAATGGTTGATAGTGCTCACTATAGCAACCAAGCCCCCATCCGGTCCCTAGTTTCCACGAGTTACCACAGCCACAAAGTTAGAAAAAATAATAACTCTTTGATCTTAATTTAAGGTTAGGGCTAGGTATAAGGTTAGCAGTGTGGTTAGTTTAAGGGTTATGTTCAAAATGACATTTTAATAAGAGAAATTGTAGAAATAGGCGGCCTGTATGACTTTGTGGCTGTGGTCTGCTCGTGACAACCAGGAACCGTTGTGTGGGTGGGAGAGACGGGGGGATTTATCATGCAGACGCGTCGGGATTGGACGAACTATCGCGCGTGTCCGCATGGCGCGAGCTGTATAATGGCTGAGAAATTGCAGAAATAGGCGGGGTTTATGAATTTGTGGCTGTGGTAACTAGTGACGGCAGTTTGTAAAGAGCCGACTGATCAATATCAACCGCCTCAATTGGCACTGCTTAATTCACTGACGTCAGTGTGTTTGTCCTGATGTGTGTCATACAGAGGTGAATTAGTTTATGCCGCGTTCATAACGACAGTGAACTCGCAACTCAGAAATCTCCGACTTCGGAAAAAAACGAGGTCAGACTTGGAAAATCGTTTTGAACGGTCATCCAACTCGGAATGCAAATCGGAAACTGGAACATGCCTGGGTCGCTCCTCTTTTCATTTCGCTGCAGCTAGCGACTGGAACGAGCTGCAACAAACACTAAAACTGGACAGTTTTATCTCAATCTCTTCATTCAAAGACTCAATCATGGACACTCTTACTGACAGTCTCTACCTTGCCCTTTGTGCTGTTGTCTGTGACCAATAATGTTTGTACCATGTTTTGTGCTGCTACCATGTTGTGTTGTCATGTTATGTCGTTGTCTTTGGTCTCATTATGTAGTGTTGTCTCTCTTGTTGTGATGTGTGTTTTGTATTCTATTTATATTTCATTTATTTTTTATTTTTAATCACAGCCCCCATCCCCACAGGAGCCTTTTGGTAGGCCATCATTGTAAATAAGAATGTGTTCTTAACTGACTTGCATAGTTAAATAAAGGTACAAAAAATACAAATAATTTCTAGAACTCCAACTTTCTGACCTGAAGATCACTGACATTATGATTTGACCTAGTTTCCCCCCCAAGTTCCCAGTTGTCTTGAAAGCACCAATAGCTGGTGATGTCTGTATTACATGAAGATTCAGGCAATGAAAACGAATACCCATAAACACTTTCATGCCTTAAAGACTGACTTGCATTGACTAATGCACAGTGGTTCTGACATTGGAACCATCTCTCTAGTAGGAGGTTTATCAGCCGACTGTTCAATCAGGTTGGGGGAGGGGGGAGAGACAGCTTCAGCAGTGTCTGCAGGCAGACACACCATCTTGACCTCTGGGGAACTGGGGAAGGGTCTAGCTGGAGGAAGCAGAGCAGACTGGTGACCTCTGGGGAACTGGGGAAGGGTCTAGCTGGAGGAAGCAGAGCAGACTGTTGACCTCTGGGGAACTGGGGAAGGGTCTAGCTGGAGGAAGCAGAGCAGACTGGTGGGAGGGAATTACTATTAGTGTTTACCCATGACCATGACCATCACTGTGCTGCAAGGACCAGCCACACAGACAGAGCCTCAGTCTCCCAAAGTCTATAAGAAGATGTACAGCTCTCTGACACTGAATGAGAGAGGGAAGGAGATAGATGGAGAATGATAGAGGGAGAATGATAGAGGGAGGGAAAGGAGGGAGTGATGACCTAATAGCTTTATAGCTGTTTTTCCATCGAGGAGGTACTGTGTCCTGGAAAGTGGATTAGAGCTGGTAGGAGCGTGTGAATGAGAGGCATTTGTCACTGAATGAAGATGACGTTTTATTGTGTGTAAATTAAGAGTACACGATTAATCAGGTTGATTGTGTGTATGGCTATTGAACAATATTTGAATATCTCTGCCTCTCTCTGTCTCTAGCGACGGGGCCCCCACACCTGGCCAACCCCCCAACAGTGATTGTGATGGTGGGTCTGCCAGCCAGGGGGAAGACCTACATGTCCAAGAAACTCACCCGATACCTCAATTGGATCGGCATGCCCACCAAAGGTACACAGCACACACACACGGTACACACACTCAGCACATGACGAGACACATCAACAGGTGTAGCTAACAGATTAGTAACGTTTGTTATTGGTCATAGTAATGTGCCTCACACTGCCCTAAAATGACCTCCATTTTAGAAATGTTTATTTGATCTTATTGTTGTATTTATTCACTAAGAGGAACGTTGTGGTTACAAGGCGGAGGTTGGATTATTGTTCTTGAATCGGAATTCCTGCCATCTCATCTAGTTCCTTTTCCTCTGTTTTAGTTTGCAGATTTACCACAAACTGGGCTTGGGCTCACTTTCTCCCTCCAGAGCATTCTATTTACCATTGTTAGTTTGTTCTTTGCCTCCAGTCTTCAACGTGGGAGAGTATCGCAGAGAAGCAGTCAAGAACTACAGCTCGTATGACTTCTTCAAGGCCGACAACGAGAGTGCCGTGAAAATCAGACAGTGAGTCCACCTCTACTCCCCATCCTACTCTCTATTTTACCATGACAAATTCTGAGCCTCATGTGATGTCATTGATCATCAGAGTGCACTTGAAACAAGGCTAACAGAGATTATTTATTTTCTTGCTTAGACAATGTGCCTTAGCAGCTCTGAGGGACGTTGAGTCTTACCTGACAGAGGAGGGAGGCCAGGTTGCAGTCTTCGATGCCACCAACACTACTCGTGAGAGACGAGACATGATCCTGGACTTCGGCAGTGAGAACGGCTTCAAGGTCAGTGGTGTTTCTATGGTTACGAGAGGCTTGATGCAATCTCAAACAGATACGTGATCGAATGACTCATCATGTCTTTCAATGTAAAGATGATAAAATGACTCTAAATGTGTGTGCGCAGGTCTTCTTCATCGAGTCGGTGTGTGATGATCCCAGCGTCATTGCCACAAATATCATGGTGAGTCAGAAATCTGAACAGAACATCTGAAGAAACATGTTATTGGTTGGCTCATGTTCCTGCAAGGTTCCTCTAATGTTGCAGCCTGACGTTAGCTACTGACGTTGTAATATCTAAAATGTTATTCTTAATGAGTGTCTTACGTCGTCACCTGACCTTTTACTTCCTCCCATGACAGGAAGTGAAGGTGTCCTGCCCAGACTACCAGGACTGCAACAAGACAGACGCCATGGAGGACTTCCATAAGAGAATAGAGTGTTACAGGGTTCACTACGAACCCCTGGACCCAGACCAGTACGACAGGTAGCCCCTAAACCTCATATAGCTTATTCACTGTTTATACCTGTTGACCCTAGCTACTGTTTACTGTGTGATCTGAGAATGGCTTAAACCTGATTTAGAATCAGTTTGGCCTTTTAAATAATAATAAATAAGATTATATGGAACTCTGAGACATTTTGTGAATTCAGGCCCTAGACTAAACCTGGTCTAACCCCCTACGTAGGAGCCTGTCCTTCATCAAGGTGATAGATGTAGGCAGAAGGTTCCTGGTGAACCGGATCCAGGACCACGTCCAGAGTAAGATCGTCTACTACCTGATGAACATCCACGTCCAGCCCAGAGCCATCTACCTGTGTCGCCATGGAGAGAGCATGCACAACCTGCAGGGACGCCTGGGGGGAGACTCAGGGCTGTCGCCAAGGGGGAGAAAGGTACGAGAGTAGAAACACACACGCACACTAAGTTGACACATGAATACACACACACACACTTTCTGGTCACTTACTCTTTCCCCTTTCTCTCTGTGTAGTTTTCTGGGGCGTTGTCGACGTTTGTTAAAGAGCAGAACTTGACGGATCTGAAGGTGTGGACCAATCAGATGTGTTGCAGCATCCAGACTGCTGAGAGCCTGGGAGTGCCCTACGAACAGTGGAAGGCCCTTAACGAGATAGACGCTGTGAGTCACACACACTAGAATAGACCACTCACTGGACTGTGTGTGTGGTGCTTCATTTAAACAGCTCTAATGTGAGGTGTGTGCTGTGTGCACAGGGGGTGTGTGAGGAGATGACGTACGATGAGGTGAAGGAGAAGTACCCTGAGGAGTTTGCCCTGAGAGACCAGGACAAGTACTACTACCGCTACCCCACAGGAGAGGTTAGCACAGTACAATATACTGCTAGAATCAACCTGCTACTGCCAACTACTGTACAGTTACACATGGACATAGTTCTAGTGTGTCAAATTCTGCGAATTGATGTGTCTGTGAAAATTTCAAGTTAACCCTTCTCTCTTCTTTCTCTCTGTCTTATCCCTCCCTCCCTCCAGTCCTATCAGGACCTGGTCCAGCGGGTGGAGCCAGTGATCATGGAGCTGGAGAGACAGGAGAACGTTCTGGTTATCTGTCACCAGGCTGTGATGCGCTGTCTGCTGGCTTACTTCCTGGATAAGAGTGCAGAAGAGATGCCCTACCTGAAGTGTCCCCTCCACACGGTGCTGAAGCTCACCCCCATTGCCTACGGTGAGAACTTGTGTACACCTTTCACATTACCGAGCCAAGCCAATGTGACCGGAAAATATCAGAGACAGAATAGTACAGTTCAGATTGGCTCTATAGTGTGAATTGGGCATTAGGGTCAATTGTATGTTCTCTAGCTTGTCTAGGGCAGGAAAAATAAGGTGAGGTCTAAATATCTGTTCTGACTGTGGTGTGTGTGTGTCTTTACTCTGTGTGCAGGCTGCAAGGTAGAGTCCATCTCGCTCAACGTGGAAGCGGTGAACACCCACAGAGAGAGACCAGAGGAGATGAAGAAGTATCCTGGGACTCTGATCAGGAGGAACAGTGTGACCCCCCTGACCAGCCCCGAGCCCAACATCAAGAAACCCCGCATCGACGGCCTGGACGAACCCCTCCAGGAGCTGCCCATGTCCCTCTGCACTTCTTCCCACCTCACCTTGGCCGGACAGGTGAGTCTCTCTCTCTCTCTCTCTCTCACACACATCTTTGACTCCTCAAAACTACTGAAGGACATCTCTTATCCCTTTCTCTCCTGCTCTCAGCAATTTTCCATTCTACACTGTTGTCTCTTCGCTCTCTTAACGTTCACTCTTCTTTTCTTTCTTTTCATCCTTTCTTCCTTCTCTTCTTCACCGTGCAGCACTGGCTGGGCAAAGTCTGCCTGTAAGTACCTGTCTCTCTCCTACAGGAATACGTGCCAAGTGCCTCCCATCTTCCCGCTCACTATGACCTCACGTCCTGTGTACCGTTCCAGCCTCGCATTCCTTCTAACTGATGTCAGAGCATTGCACGAGCTTTGCTGTCTTCATGTTACTACGGCAACCCCTACACACTGTTCTGTCACTCACTTCTTTAGAACGTCTATATTTGAAATGTATTTTCTGTTCTGTTTAAAGACTTCCGCCCATCTGCACCATCCTTCACTGTCTGAAACTCGTCTCTCTTTTAGTGTTTCAAAGGTAAAGTGAGAAAGCAGCTAGATTTACCTCCCAGCTTTTCTGTAGTAGAAGTGTTGTTGTGTCTCAGACTCTGCAGGTACACATTGACAGGTGATAATTATTCAGGGGGTGGAAAAGATCCTGTCACAGTCAGAAGGGGCACTTATACACTGAGTGTGCAAAACATTAAGAACACCTTCCTAATATTGAGTTGCACCACTTTTTGCCCTCAAAACAGCGTCAATTCATCAGGGCATGAAACTCTACAAGGTGTCGAAAGCATTCCACAGAGATGCTGGCCCATGTTGACTCCAATGCTTCCCACAGTTGTGTCAAGTTGACTGGATGTCCTTTGGGTGGAGGACCATTCTTGATACACATGGGAAACTGTTGAGCGTGAAAAACCCAGCAGCGTTGCAGTTCTTGACACAAACCGGTGCTCCTGGCACCTACTACCATACCCCGTTCAAAGGCACTTAAATCTTGTGTCTTGCCCATTCACCCTCTAAACGGCTCACATACACAATCCATGTCTCAATTGTCTCAAGGCTTAACAATCCTTCTTTAACCTGTCTCCTCCCCTTCATCTACACTGACTGAAGTGGATTTAACAAGTGACATCAATAAGGGATCATAGCTTTCACCTAGATTCACCTGGTCAGTCTATGTCATGGAAAGAGCAGGTGTTAATGGTTTGTCCACTCAGTGTAGAGTAACACCCATAGACAAGTAAAGACAAACTCTTACACACCTATTGTAGCTCTATAGTTAGTTGTTGTGGTGTACTTAGACGTGGGATAGGGAGATTGGATAATCGTTTTTTGAGCCCACACATGGTTTAAATTTACCATGGAATATGAATGAGTAGCACATTGAGGCTTCAGACGACATGGTTGAGCAAAACCACAACCTCTGTCATGTTATGTCATCTCATGCTAAGCCTGGAGTCACTTAGTCTATAGGACAGGATCTTTCCCTCTCTTTATGTTTTATGTGTCTTGTCTCACAGATGACTTTTAGTTAGTTTTGTTATATTGTGATGGTTTCCCCAAGTCTTCTTAACCATTTTAGGCTTTTGTTTCCCTCAGAACATGAAGAGAAAGTCCAACGATCGCCATGAGATCCTGCAGCTCTGCCAGTGAGATCGCACTGCCTCGTCACCTGATCCAAGGCCCCAGGAAGTGAAAGCCGGCAAAGAGAATTCAACAATGTCACCAAAATGGACATTGTTGTGTTCCCCCCCCCCCATCTTCCTCTTTCTGGAGATCACAAGGCACTTCTGTTCTCTTTTCTCACACAGACGTGTTAGTGAGTGTCTGGTCTGTGTTATCTGCCAGTGCTTGTAGTTCAAACACTTTTGCCTCTGGGAAAGAGAGAGATAACACTGTACATTAGAGGTCTTCACAGGTCCACCCGAAATACCCGAGCAGGCCCGGGTCCAAAATTCAAAATTTTCCATCCGGTCTGAGCCGGGTCTTGGGTCTATGTAACTACAGCCGACAGACCCGACTGGACCCGGCCATGGCTCTGCATAGCCTATAGCATATTTATGTACCAGTAAAACATAATGTATGCTACTGTACAATACTGTACAACATGTCTCAACCACTCTGCTTTCTCTGGTTCCTCCGAAGTGAATCTGTGGTGACAGCTCACTCTGAAATTATGGTTTAATTAGTGTAATAGCTCTGTGATTCTAAGGAACTATTATATCTGGTTTGAGTGACTACTTGGCACTCAGCAATGCATCCTTCAGAGAGCTGGAACCAGGCCAAATATTTGAAATCTCCATTTATTGACACCCTCCTGAGATCTGAGTGATGAATCATGTATCCATGGTAATATCACTCTTTTAAAACCAGATGGAATCATTTAGTTTACGATGTAAACATTTTCCTATAAGAATGCCTCTGAAATAATGACTACCCAAATTGTTTGTCACTTTTGTTGATGTTGAGCACTTATTCACTTTTTTTGTTATGATTTTATTTCTAAAGATTTGAGTATCATACTGTTACTGAACAACCGGTGTACTCATGCTATGAAATGAATGATTATTTTGCACAGCAAAGTTGATATTCCTATTGAGTGGTGTGTATGACTGTGTCCAATTGTCTCTTTCTGTCTTTCTCTCCGAAAGGAGATTTGGACCTAGAGTGCCTAGTGCTTGTCCTGCAAGCCCAATGCTGCTTCTGTACCCATATAGCTGGCCATAGAAATTCAGACATATGCTACCTTCAGAGAACATGCAGTATAACGGGATTCACTTGTCTTTGTAAGCCAGCTGCTAACACGTGTGAGCACTTATATCTTTGTTATGAAAATACGTTCTGTAAATAGACATGTAAATATATCAGACTTGAAGGAATGCTCAGCGTTTGGAATGTTCAAGTCTAGAACTGAGTGGAAAGGTATTTTGTAGATGCTCTTTTGTACTGCTCTCTAATTGGCTGATTCATACTTAATTGTAAGTCGTGTACTACTCTGCCCTACAAAGGTTAAACGCAGTAACTACGCCAACAGTGAAACTGAGAAAAATGGCTTTGAAGTTGTTTTGCTAGCCATCCAAATATGTTCTGCATATCATATTGGTAGTACTACTTTTGTTCATTTGTTTGCTTCTGATACTTGAATTTTGTTTTTTTTGTAAGACATTTTTTCTCAAACGATTTATTTATATGTATATTTAGATGATCGTTTGGAGCAGATGGCACCTGGTCTTGCCTGAGTACTGTGTATGACTTGTGTATGACAAGCAAAGCGTCTGAGAGGACAACTTGTATATTCTGCATTTGCTGGGCCAATAAATCTCCAGGAAAATAAGCCATCTTGTGGATGTCATATCTTCATTATTTATGTTTGTTGGGCACACTATCAGCAAGGCAAACACCCTAACAATGTGTTTCCCTTTGGAGAAGTATGCTAGAACCTTTAAAGCAACTAAATTGTCACCAAAACACTTGCGATTCTAAAAGGTACTATAGGACAATATAGAAGTGTATTGAGAGTGCTGAGGCCTGTAGAAACACTACTTGATAGGCAAACACCCTATCAATGTGTTTCACTTTGGAGAGGGAGACCAGAAACTTTAAAAAAAACTGGAATCTGGAGTTTGTTGTACCATGCCACATTCAAACACATCTGTTCAAATAGTGTCACCACAGAGCCAGAGTCATCTCAACACTAGCTGTCAACATCTATACTGACCTAAGGCAACTGCCAAAATAAAGGAAACACCAGCATAAAGTGTCTTAATAGGGCATTGGGCCACCATGAGCCAGAACAGCTTTAATGCGCCTTGGCATAGATACTACAACTATCTGGAAACTTTATTAGAGGGATGCAACCCCATTTTTCCATGAGAAATTCCATCATTTGGTGTTTTGATGACTTTGGTGGAAAACGATGTCTCGGCGCCGCTCCAGAATCTCCCGGCTTAAGTGTTCAATTGGGTTGAGATCTGTTGACTGAGATCTCTTATTCTAGCCATTGTTGCCAAAATAATGGGCACCTGGGCATTTTTATACATCACCCTAAGCATGATGGGATGTTAATTGCTTATTTAATTCGAACCACAGTTGCTTTCAATATACTTTGTATTCCTCATTTACTCAAGTGTTGGCAGTTACCTGTTGTAGCTCTGTGTGTCTGGTGCTGAGAATGAATGAAACCATTCTCTGTTAAAAAGTCACTCCCAAACAGTCCATGGAGTAAAACATGTTGGAGTAGCTGTTTTACAGGTCAGTAGAACACACACTCAAGAACAGTGATGTGTGTTTCGTCGTGTTTCTTAATCCTAGTCCTGGGGACCTAAAAGGGGGGCGATTTTTATTTTTTTCCCCTAGCGCTACACAGCTGATTCAAATGATCAACTCATCATCAAAAGCTTTGATGATTCAAACCAGGTGTTTGGTTCTAAGGCAAAAACAAAAATGCGCCCTTTGGGTTCCCAGGGCCAGGATTAACAAACACTGGTGTAACGTAATTGGACACAATACAATTAATTAAATCTGTGTTGAACTGACGTAGGTCCAGCTCTCGCCAAACTCCTCTTGTTATTTACCCCTATTCCTGTCTCCTCTCTCCCCTACTCTTCTCATTTGGCTGTCAGATTTCAGTCAGCCGGACATCAAAGGAGAAGTCAATGATGCAACAAAGGCTCTGAAACAGTGCTCCGGAATGAAGGTTCATGTGTGTAATAACAGGGGCATTATTTATCCATTATTAATCCTCCTAGTATAGCAGGGTCCAAGCCTTCTCTGTCCGTTTCTCTATTGTCTAGACACACAGAGCTGCATGGCAGTACAGAGTGTCCTACATTCAGGGAATCCCTGTGCTGTACTGTGCTGGACAGGATTAGCCTAGCATTCTGTCCTCTGGCCCTCAGCACTACAGCAGTCTATAAACCACTGGCTCTCAACCCATACCCAGCTCTACCATGTATCGCCCTATTGGAAAGAAAGATAGTGATAGCATATCTGAGACAAGCAACCTTCTCTATTTATTCTATGGCTGCATGCCAAATGGCATCCTATTCCCTATAGCCTGTTACTTTTGACCAAGGCCCGTAAGGCTCAAAATAAGTGTACTATATAGGGAATAGAGTGCCATTTGTGACACAACCTATTTCTATATGGTGGTCCAGTGGCCTTTGACCTGGTGAGATACAGTAGAGTGTCCATAAAACAGCTGAGGCCATCAGGCCCATGTCATGTGCTGTTGATATGGCACAGGCCAGAGGGTTGATGTGTAAACCAAGGGCAGGCCAGCAGCACTCTAGCTCAGATGGCAATACAGTACTATTTACAGTGGCCACATGACTGCAGTTACATGTAACTCAATCACTCATGATTGCAAGGTCGAGGGGTTTTTGTCTTGCAAATAGTCAGACGATGTTGTCTGGGCAGAGTTAAAGATGTTGCTCTTGATAGTTGTTGCTGTGTTGTCGTTGTATAATGCATTCAGATGGGGTTTGTGCAGGGAGCGTGAGGTAACTGTGGCGTGCATGCTGCGGTGACTCAACTCCAGCCAAACGTACACTTCTGCTACTTGCCAACCCAGGCAGGCGCTGCTGTCTGATTCACGGCCCGGTTGGTCTGTGCTGGGTTGGCTGGGGTTTTGGTCTACAGCAGCCAGAGTGTATGTGACTACTCTCATGTACACTTGTCTCGACCCAGTCACATGACCTCATGCGCACACAAGCAAACTTCAGGAAAGTTCATTTGCATTGGATTTTGCATACCCAGCTCAGATTGAACTAATGTTTGATAGACTCAGTCTCTATACGTGACAGATACCTGCATAGACCATCTACTCTCGCTTGTGTATGGTTATACATAAAGAATGAGTCCTGGTTTTGGCTGTAGGCTATTGGGCCATGTTTCCGTCTGTGTTTGTATGTTCTGTATGTGGTGGTGCAGACCGGCTTTCTCCCTGTGTATGTGAGTGTGTTTGTGTGTGTGTGTACAGTATATGCATGACTGTATGCGTGTGTGATAATCTCTGTGGGAGAGAAGAGAAGCTGCAGTCAGAGTCATGAATGGAACATGGTTCTGGTTTACAGTGCTTTCGGAAAGCATTCAGACCCTTTGACTTCTTCCACATTTTATTACGTTACAGCCATATTCAAAATTGATTCAATCGTTTTTTTCCCTCATCAATCTACACACAATACCCCATAATGACAAAGCAAATTTTTTTTTTGTATTTAGACCATTTTCTCAGTACTTTGTTATAGCACCTTTGGCAGTGATTACAGCCTGGAGTCATCTTGTGTATGACTCTACAAGCTTGGCACACCTGGATTTGGGGAGTTTCTCCCATTCTTTTCTGCAGATCCTTTCAAGTTCTGTCAGGTTGGATGGAGAGCGTCGCAGCACAGCTAATTTCAGGATTCTTCCGAGATGTTCGATCGTGATCAAGTCCGGGCTCTGGCTGGGCCACTCAAGGACATTCAGAGACTTGTCCCGAAGCCACTCCTGCATTGTCTTCACTGTGTGCTTAGGGTTGTTGTCCTGTTGGAAGGTAAACGTTTGCCCCAGTCTGAGGTCCTGAGCACTCTGGAGCAGGTTTTCATCAAGGATCTCTCTGTACTTTGCTCTGTTCATCTTTCCCTCAATTCTGACTAGTCTCCCAGTCCCTGCCACTGAAAACATCCCCACAGCATGATGCTGCCACCACTATGCTTCACCGTAGGGATGGTGCAAGGTTTACTCCAGACGTGACACTTGGCATTCAGACCAAAGAGTTGAATCTTGGTTTCATCAGACCAGAGAATCTTGTTTCTCATGGTCTGAGAGTCCTTTAAGTGTCTTTTGGCAAACTCCAAGGGTTCTGTCATGTGCCTATACTGAGGAGTGGCTTCCATGGAGTGCTGCAGAGATGATTGTCCTTCTGGAAGGTTCTCTCATCTCCACAGAGAAACTCTGGAGCTCTGTCAGTGAGCATCAGGTTCTTGGTCACCTCCCCGACCAAGGCCCTTCTCCCCTGATAGCTCAATTTGGCCGGGCGGCCAGCTCTAGGAAGAGTCTTGGTGGTTCCAAACTTCTTCCATTTAAGAATGATGTAGGCCATTGTGTTCTTGGGAACCTTCAATGCTGCAGAACTTTTTTGGTACCTTTCCCCAGATCTGTGCCTCGACACAATCCTGTCTCAGAGCTCTACGGACAATTCCTTCAACCTCGTGGCTTGGTTTTTGCTTTGACATGCACTGTCAACTGTGGGACCTTATATAGACAGGTGTGTGCCTTTCCAAATAATTTCCAATCAATAGAATTTTACCACAGGTGGACTCCAATCCAGTTGTAGAAACCTCTCAAGGTTGATCAATGGAAACAGGATGCACCTGAGCTCAATTTCAAGTCTCAGAGCAAAGGGTCTGAATTCTAATGTAAATAAGGTACTTCTGTTTTCTAAAAACATGTTTTCGCTTTGTTATTATGGTGTATTATGTTAGACGAGGATTATTTAAAAAATCAATTTTAGAATAAGGCTGTAACGTAACAAAATGTGAAAGTCAAGGGGTCTGAATACTTTCCGAATGCACTGTAACTGTCTCTGCTAAGCCAGCGCTCCACAAATAAATCCCTAATGCTGCACTGACTAACTGGTGCCAATCACTTTATCTGTTCAAGTTCTGTATGGGAAACTAGTGTTGCAGTGCTAAGTAATTTCATTTCTGCTCATGGGTCATGTCCCCGTTCAGGGGAAGTTCATTTAAAAATGTTGATATACATTCTCACTCACACAGCTGTGTCATGACTCAGCTCTCTGTCCTCTCCAAGGTGATGAGCTCTTCCTCATTAACAGATCATGTTCTGAGAAGACGGACCCAGTAATCCTGTCAGTCTAAACTGACCCCTCTGATCTACCCAGCATAATCACACACACACACATGCACGCACACATATACAGTTCCTTCAGAAAGTATTCACACCCCTCGACTTTTTCCACATATTGTTGTTTCACAGCCTGAATTTTCAAATTGGTTAAATGTAGATTTAAAAAAAAAAAATGTAACTCGCCTTCACACAATATCCCATAATGTCAAAGTGGAATAATGTTTTACAAAATGTTTACAAATTAATAAAACATGAAAAGCTTAAATGTCTTGAGTCAATAAGCATTCAACCCGTTTGTTAAGCAAATCTTTGCTCCTGAACTTATTTAGTCTTAACAAGTCACATAAGAAGTTGCATGGACTCACTCTGTGCAATAATAATGTTTAACATGATTTTTGAATGAATACCTCATCTCTGTACCCCACACATACAATTATCTGTAAGGTCCCTCAGTTGAGCAGTGACTTTCAAACACAGATTCAACCACAAAGAACAGGGAGGTTTTCCAATGCCTCGCAAAGAAGTGCACCTTTTGGTAGATGGGTAAAAAAAAAGACATTGAATATCCCTTTGAGCATGGTCAAATATGAATTACACTTTGAATGGTGTATCAATACACCCCTCACTACAAAGATACAGGCGTCCTTCCTAACTCAGTTGCCGGAGAGGAAGGAAACCGCTCAGGGATTTCACCATGTTACAGAGTTTAATGGCTGCGATAGGAAAAAACTGAGAATGGATCAACAACATTGTAGTTACTCCACAATACTAACCTCATTGACAAAGTGAAAGGATGGAAGCCTGTACAGTATAATATATTCCAAAACGTGCATCCTGTTTGCTACAAGGCACTAATGTAATACTGCAAAAAATGTGGCAAAGCAATTTGACATTTTTCAGGCTGTAACACAACAAAATGTTGAGTAAGTCAAGGGGTATGAATTACTTTCTGAAGGCACTGTACATGTACAATCACATATATACACACACACACAAACTTGGAAAATGTAATCATGATGCGACCTTGTGACCATTAATCATCACGTTGTAAACAGTCCTAAATGGCTTTATTACTGCTGCATCAATCACAAGACACACCTTGACACACCTTCACTGTCAAACTCACTTACAAGGCCTGTGTTTGTCAAACCTGTCTGTAACCCTAAAAGGAAATGAAACGAGGGACAGTCACAGAGCCACTCCTCTTTCCATCTCTCTCTCTTTGTCTGGGGGTCATTGACAGGGAGATTCCATCCCTCTCTTCCCTAATCTGGACAATGCTGGGCCAATTGTACACCACCTCATGGGTCTCCCGGTCACAGCTGGCTGTGCCACAGCCTGGGATCGAACATGGGTCTGTAGTGACGCCACAAGCACAGTGATGCAGTTCCTTAGACCGCTGCGCCACTCGGGAGGCCCTAAGAATAGGCTGATTAAGTGCAAACCGAGGGCTTGTCTCTTTCTGGTGTCACTTTATTTTTCCCTCATTGGACAATATTGGAGTCCAAATGTTGACAAGAAAATAAAGATGAATAGGCAGATAGACAAGCGGTTCTGTTGTATAAGAATTGGTTCCTAGAATTGGTTCCAACTGTTTCAGTATTTCCTGTGACTGTTTTGATATTTCCACTAAAGAAACAAAAGGCAGTGTTTCAAGTTAGGACAGCCTGTAGCCATGATGACCCAGCTGAAACTGCCAGATGGGCTGGGAAGGATTGCTGTTGAGGGGAAGTTAGAGTAACATTCGGTCTGAGATATTTGGTGTACAAGCTTAAGGGGGTTATAAAATGGAGGTCAAATCTGGGCCTCCCTGACTACAGTAAATGGGTTAAAGCTTGCTGTGGGCTAACACGATTGCTGTGGAGGACACAGCAGTGCCAACTGGCATCGGTACAGATGGCATCACCCTGTGTGTGCATGTTCATTTCCTCTCCAGGAAATACACTCTAGTCTCCACCACTCCCCTTTTCAGACTTTTCAGCCTCAATCATTCTCATTTACATCTCTCCTCCCCCTCCCTTTCCACTATTGAGCCTGACCCGCTCAAGGGTACGTGAGCCTCCACACATCACTTTACATCACTCTCTGGGATCAATTATAAAGTCACTGTGGAGGCCAACGTATCCCTGAGTGGGTCAGGCTCAATAGTGCGGTTGGGGAAAGAGAGCGAGAGAGGCAGAGGATTAGAAGGAGGGTGGGGTGATTTAGGTGGACGTGAGTTTATTCACATCCCATTGAGGGGCATGATTTAGGATGGCTGTGTGAAAGCACGTTCCAACACTACTGTTCCAGTGACTAACAGTGTAGTATCTTCTCTCTCACAGCTGTATCTAAGAGTTACACCTTCAGACTCCTTCAGCCTGTCTGGCCTCAGTACCATGAGAAACCAGTCAGACTCATGATCCAGGCTGCCCCCAGCCCTCTCGTTCTCTCTGTTCCACTTCACTCCCCGGTGACAGATGGAATGAGGTTGGTGGACTGAGAGACCATTATCCCCAGTTACCATTTACCCAGCAACAGGATCAACATATGACCCATATCTCCCGTAAGTGACCTGCACCTTCACACACACACACACACACACACACACACACACACACACACACACACACACACACACACACACACACACACACACACACACACACACACACACACACACACACACACACACACACACACACACACACACGGTCACCATTCATTCACATTAATGGTTAAATGTTTTGGCTGTAGGCTATTGGGCCATGTGTTTCTATGTTCTGTATGTGGTGGTGCAAACTGACTTTCTCCCTGTGCATGTGAGTGTGTGTGTGTTCATGCATGAGTGAGTGCACACGTGTGTGTGTGTGTACAGAATATGCATTAATGCGTGACTGTGCATGTATGTGTGTATGTGATCATCTCTGTGGGAGAAAAGAGAAGCTGCAGAGTCAGACATGAATGGAACATGGGTCTGGTTTACAGTGCATTCGGGAAGTATTTAGACCCCTTGACTTTTTACACATTTTGTTACGTTACAGCCTTATTCAAAATTGATTACATCGTTTTTTCCCCTAATCAATTTACACACAATACCCCATAATGACAGAGCAAAAATGTTTTTGCAAATGTTTTAATATCACTTATTCCACATTTTGTTGTGTTACAGCCTGAAAAAGTTAATTGCTTTGCCACATTTTTTTGCAGTATTACATTAGTACCTTGTTGCAAACTGTACGCATTTTTCAGAATATTTTAATTCTGTACTCTTGTCAATGAGGTTGGTATTATGGAATAGCTACAATGTTGATCCATCCTCAGTTTTTTCCTATCATAGCCATTAAACTCAAATTTTTTAGCCACCATTGGCCTCATGCTGAAATCCCTGAGCGGTTTCCTTCCTCTCCGGCAACTAAGTTAGGACGGACGCCTGTATCTTTGTAGTGACTGGGTGTATTGATACACCATCCAAAGTGTAATTCATATTTGACCATGCTCAAAGGGATATTTCATGTATTTTTTTTTCATCTACCAATAGATGCACTTCTTTGCGAGGCATTGGAAAACCTCCCTGGTCTTTGTGGTTGAATCTGTTTGAAATTGACTGCTCAACTGAGGGCCCTTACAGATAATTGTATGTGTGGGGTACAGAGAGGAGGTAGTCATTAAAAAATCATGTTAAACACTATTATTGCACACAGAGTCCATGCAACTTATTATGTGACTTGTTAAACAAATTTGTACTCCTGAACTTATTTAGTATTGCCATAACAAATGGGTTGAATTCCTATTGACTCAAGACATTTCAGCTTTCATGTTTTATTAATGAGTAATTGTTAATTTATTTTAATCCACTTTGACATTATGGGGTATTGTGTTTAGGTCAATAAAAAAAAATCTCAATTTAATCAATTTGGAATTTAGGCTGTAACCCAACAAAGGGTCTGAATACGTAAAGAAGGCACTTTGTGTGTGTGATAATGCTGGGTAGATCAGAAGGGTCAGTTTAGACTGACAGGATTACTGTGTCCGTCTTCTCAGACCGAAGAGAACATGATCACATGATCTGTTAATGAGGAGGAGCTCATCACCTTGGAGAGGACAGAGAGCTGAGTCATGACACAGCTGAAAGAGAGAGAGAGATAGCAAGTGAGACATTTTTAAATGAACTTGAGCAGAAATTAAATGAAATTACTTAGCACTGCAACACTAGTTTCCCATACAGAACATGAATGGATAAAACAGTGATTTGCATCAGTTAGTCAGTGCAGTATTATGGATCTATTTGTGGAGGGCTGGCTGAGCAGAGACAGTTACAGCGCACCCCATAATGACAAAGCGAAAACATATTTTTAGACATTTTAGCAAATGTATTGCAAATAAAAAACAAACTTAATTTACATGAGGATTCGGACCCTTTACTCTGAGACTTGAAATTGAGCTCAGGTGCATTCTGATTCCATTGATCAACCTTGATGTTTCTACAACTTGATTGGAGTCCCCCTGTGGTAAAATTCTATTGATTGGACATGTTTTGGAAAAACACACACCTGTCTATATAAGGTCCCACAGTTGACAGTGCATGTCAGAGCAAAAACAAAGCCATGAGGTCGAAGGAATTGTCCATTGAGCTCTGAGACAGGATTGTATCGAGGCACAGATCTGGGGAAAGGTACCAAAAAAGTTCTGCAGCATTGAAGGTTCCCAAGAACACAATGGCCTACATCATTCTTAAATGGAAGAAGTTCGGAACCGCCAAGACTCTTCCTAGAGCTGGCCGCCCGGCCAAATTGAGCAATCAGGGGAGAAGGGCCTTTGTCAGGGAGGTGACCAAGAACCCGATGCTCACTCTGACAGAGCTTCAAAGTTTCTCTGTGGAGATGGGAGAACCTTCCAGAAGGACAGGCATCTCTGCAGCATTCCACGGAAGCCACTCCTTAGTTAAAAGAACATGACAGCCCACTTGGAGTTTGCCAAAAGGCACCTAAAGGACTCTCAGACAATGAGAAACAAGATTCTCTGGTCTGATGAAACCAAGATTAAACTCTTTGGTTTGAATACCAAGTGTCACGTCTGGAGGAAACCTGTCACCATCCCTATGGATAGGCTTTTTTTTACCCTCTTCTCCCCAATTTCGTGATATTCAATTGGTAGTTACAGTCTTGTCCCATCGCTGCAACTCCCCTATGGACGTGGGAGAGGCGAAAGTCAAGAGCCATGCATCCTCCGAAACACGACCCCACCAACCGCACTGCTTCTTGGCACATTGCTCGCTTAACCCGGAATCCAGCCGCACCAATGTGTGGGAGAAAACACCATCCAGCCGGCGACCGAAGTCAGCTTGCATGTGCCTGTCCCGCCAAAAGGAGTCACTAGAGCTTGATGGGACAAGGATATCCCAGCCAGCCAAACACTCCTCCAACCCGGACTACGCTGGGACAATTGTGCACCACCTCATGGGTCTCCCAATCACAGCCAGCTGTGACACAACCTGGGATCGAACCTGGGTCTGTAGTGATGCCTCAAGCACAGCGATGCAGTGCTTTAGATTGCTGCACCACTCGAGAGGCCCTAAGGATAGGCTGTTTAAGTGCAAACCGATGCGTTGTCTCTTTCTGGTGTGACTGTATTTTCCCCTCATTGGACAATACTGGAGTCCAAACAGGAAAATACAGATGAATAGGCAGATAGATAGACAAGCTGTTCTGTTGTATAAGAATTGGTTCCCAGAATTGGTTCCAACTGTTTCAGTATCTCCTGTGACTGTTTTTGTATTTTCACTAAAGAAACTAAAAACTGTATTTCAAGTTAGGACAGCCTGTAGCCTTGATGACCCAGCTGAAACTGTCAGATGGGCTGGGAAGGATTGCTGTTGAGGGGAAGTTAGAGTAACATTCGGTCTGAGATATTTGGTGTACAAGCTTAAGGGGGTTATAAAATGGAGGTCATATCTGGGCCTCCCTGACTACAGTAAATGGGTTAAAGCTTGCTGTGGGCTAACACGATTGCTGCGGAGGACACAGCAATGCCAACTGGCATCGGTACAGATGGCATCACCCTGTGTGTGCATGTTCATTTCCTCGCCAGGAAAAACACTCTAGTCTCCACCACTCCCCTTTTCAGACCTTTCAGCCTCAATCGTTGTCATTTACATCTCTCTCCTCTCTCCCTCTTTCCTCCTCTCTCCACTATTGAGCTTAACCCACTCAGGGGTACGTGAGCCTCCACACATCACTCTCTGGGATCAATTATAAAGTAACGAGGGAGGGGGAGAGAGAGGATGAGGAAAGAAGAGAATTGGGGTATAGAAAGAGAGAGGGAGAGAGGCAGAGGATTAGAAGGAGGGTGGGGTCATTTAGGTGGACGTGAGTTTATTCACATCCCATTGAGGGGCATGATTTAGGATGGCTGTGTGAAAGCACGTTCCAACACTACTGTTCCAGTGACTAACAGTGTAGTATCTTCTCTCTCACAGCTGTATCTAAGAGTTACACCTTCAGACTCCTTCTGTCACGTCCTGACCAGTATAAGGGTTATTTGTTGTTGTAGTTTGGTCAGGACGTGGCAGAGGGTATTTGTTTTATGTGGTTCGGGGTGGTGGTTTATTTAGTAGGGCATTTGATTTATTATTTCCGGGTTTTTGGGTAATGTTCTATGTTTGTATTTCTATGTGGTCTCTGGTCTTTTGTATTTCTATGTCTGGTTTATTGGGGTTGGACTCTCAATTGGAGGCAGGTGTTTTCTCGTTGCCTCTGATTGGGAGTCCTATATATGGGTATGATTGGGAGTCCTATATATGGGTACTGCTTGACTAGTTGGACCCAAGCTTGCTATACAACATTAAAACCTATTCAGTCTGTCTACAAACAGGCTCTCAAAGTGCTCGATAGGAAGCCCAATAGCCATCATCACTGTTACATCCTCAGAAAGCATGAGCTCCTGAGTTGGGAAAATCTGGTGCAATACACCGACGCATGTCTTGTATTCAAGATCCTAAATGGGCTAGCTCCCCCTCCACTCAGTATTTTTGTTAAACAGAAAACCCAAACATATGGCAGCAGATCCACAAGGTCTGTCATGAGAGGTGACTGTATAGTTCCCTTAAGGAAAAGCACCTTTAGTAAATCCGCTTTCTCTGTGAGAGCGTCCCATGTCTGGAATACACTGCCATCAGACACACATAACTGCACCACATATCACACTTTCACAAAATGCATGAAGACATGGCTAAAGGTCAATCAGATTTGTGAACATAATCCCTAGCTGTGTATTGCCACTTTCCATGTTGTCTGTTGTCTGTAGCTTGTGAGGTGTGGAAACACTTTGTTATTTTTATGGATTTTGTCTTGTTGCTTTTTGTTCTATGTTGCTCTGTCTGTATGCTATGTCTTGCTTGTCCTATGTTACTCTGCGTGTGCTCACTGTTCTATGATTGTCTGTATTGTAATTGTTTTTAATAACCTGCCCAGGGACTGCGGTTGAAAATTAGCCGGCTGGCTAAAACCGGCACTTTTACTGAAACGTTGATTAATGTGCACTGTCCCTGTAAAAATAAAATAAACTCAAACTCAAACTGTTTGGTTTAGTGTTTGTGGGAGATTGTTTCTTGTTTTGCGTGTGTGAGCATGACAAGACTGTTTTGTTGATCGTTCGTTCTTCATTTTGTTATTTTGGTGTTTTCTTGGTTTAAAATAAAATACAAGATGAGCATCCACATTCCTGCTGCGTTTTGGTCCTCCATTCCAGACGACAACCGTTACACCTTCAGCCTGTCTGGCCTCAGTACCATGAGAAACCAGTCAGACTCATGATCCAGGCTGCCCCCAGCCCTCTCGTTCTCTCTGTTCCACTTCACTCCCCGGTGACAGATGGAATGGGGTTGGTGGACTGAGAGACCAGTAACCCAAGTTACCATTTATCTAGCAACAGGATCAACATATGACCCATATCTCCAATAAGTGACCTGCACCTTCACACACATACACCTACTGTGTGTACACACACACACACACACACACACACACACACACACACACACACACACACACACACACACACACACACACACACACACACACACACACACACACACACACACACCATTCATCCACATTAATGGTTAACTGACACACTTACTCAAGGTGACCTGTCTCCCCTCACCTGTTGAATATACTGTATGCAGGCGTGTTTGCACCTTCACCCATTGAATCTGATCCACCCTGTCTATGTGGCGACATCGTCTGACCTCTGGTATATTGTATTACCATTGGAAGGTAACTACATTGATATTTTAAGGTAAACTACACAGATCAGATGACTGAGTAGAAGAAAGGTTACGATAGAGTTAACCCTCCCTTTTGCTGGGTCTACAAGGCCTTGTAGGGATGTGAGCTCTCATACTGTCCAGTCAGCGAGACTCTGGTTCAGAATGAGAATAATAACATTGGGCACAGCTCCAGACTGTTACAACACAGTGAATCAATGTTTTACATGAGAAGAACGGAAGGAGTGAGTATTTTCCAGTGAACATGTGAGACAGACATAGGACACAGTTTCTCGTTTCAAAAGCGGGTTCTCATAGCTGACCCTGGTCCCCAGTTGCCCGCAAAAAAAGATTACATTTCCTGTGACCTCTCTGAATGGTCTCTAGTGTGTGTGTGTGTGTGTGTGTGTGTGTGTGTGTGTGTGTGTGTGTGTGTGTGTGTGTGTGTGTGTGTGTGTGTGTGTGTGTGTGTGTGTGTGATTATAGCAGCAGCAGTGGTCAGAGGCCCAGCAGTAATAACGATGGAGATTTCCCCTGAGTTTAGTCCTCTGGTAACAAGGCTGCATTGTACTGTGTACATCTGGTGTGGAGTCATGTCTCCCAAAGATGCGCGCGCACACACAATTCACACCACTGTCTACCTGCTACAAAGCTTGGTGTCTCACTCAGACACTATGTCAGAACAAGTGGGTGGAAGAGGGACTAAAACAGACTATTTAGTACATGTGGTGTATAGAAAGAGAGAGGAGGAAATTGGAAGAGTTGTTTTCTAAAAAAGGCAGGAGGAGATGGAGGAAATAATTGTGAGAGCTAAACTTCAGTGTGTGTAGACTCTCTGAACAGTATTCTGAATCTGGAGATGAGCTGATGAGAGTTGAACTGGAAGTACAGACAGAGAACATACAGTTGAAGTCGGAAGTCATTAAAACTCGTTTTTCAACCACTCCACAAATTTCTTGTTAACAAACTGTACTTTTTGCAAGTTGGTTAGAACATCTACTTTGTAATTTTTACAACAATTGTTTACAGACAGATTATTCCACCTATAATTCCCTGTATCATAATTCCAGTGGGTCAGAAGTTTACATACACTAAGTTGACTGTGCCTTTAAACAGCTTGGAAAATTCCAGAAAATGATGTCATGGCTTTAGAAGCTTCTGATTTGAGTCAATTGGAGGTGTACCTGTGGATGTATTTCAAGACCTACCTTCAAACTCAGTGCCTCTTTGCTTGACTTCATGGGAAAATCAAAAGAAATCAGCCAATAGCTCAGAAAAAAATGGTTCATCCTTGGGAGCAATTTCCAAATGCCTGAAGGTACCACGTTCATCTGTACAAACAATAGTACGCAAGTATAAACACCATAGGACCACGCAGCTGTCATACTGCTCAGGAAGGAGACTCATTCTGTCTCCTAGAGATGAACGTATGTTGGTGTGAAAAGTGCAAATCAATCCCAGAACAACCGCAAAGTACCTTGTGAAGATGCTGGAGGAAACAGGTACAAAAGTATCTATATCCACAGTAAAAATGAGTCCTATATCAATATAACCTGAAAGGCCGCTTAGCAAGGAAGAAGCCACTGTTCCAAAACCGCCATAAAAAAATCCAGATTACGGTTTGCAACTGCACATGAGAACAAAGATCGTACTTTTTGGAGAAATGTCCTCTGGTCTGATGAAACAAAAACAGAACTGTTTGGCCATAATGACCATCGTTATGTTTGGAGCAAGCCGAAGAACACCATCCCAACTGTGAAGCACAGGTTGGCAGCATTATGTTGTGAGGGTGCTTTGCTGCAGGAGGGTCTGGTGCACTTCACAAAATAGATGGCATCATGAGGCAGGAAAATGATGTGGATATATAGAAGCAACATCTCAAGGCATCAGTAAGGAAGTTAAAGCTTTGTCGCAAATGGGTCTTCCAAATGGTCAATGACCCCAAGCATACTTCCAAAGTTGTGGCAAAATGGCTTAAGGACAACAAAGTCAAGGTATTGGAGTGGCCATCACAAAGCCCTGACCTCAATCTTATATAACATTTGTGGGCAGAACTGAAAAAGTGTGTGCGAGCAAGGAGGCCTACAAACCTGACTCAGTTACACTAGCTCTGTCAGGAGGAATGGGTCAAAATTCACCCAACTTATTGTGGGAAGCTTGTGGAAGGCTACCCAAAAAGTTTGACCCAAGTTAAACAATTTAAAGGTAATGCTACCAAATACTAATTGAGTGTATGTAAACTTCTGACCCACTGGGACTGTGATGAAATAAATAAAAGCTGAAATAAATAATTCTCCCTACGATTTTTCTGACATTTCACATTCTTAAAACAAAGTGGTGATCCTAACTGACCTAAGACAGGGAATTGTTACTATGATTAAATGTCAGGAATTGTGAAAAACTGAGTTTTTAAATGTATTTGGCTAAGGTGTATGTAAACTTCTGACTTCAACTGTATCAGTGCCCAGCAGGTTTGGACCCAGTGGATCACAGCAAATTAATCTCTTCCATCACTGACATCACAAGATCTCTGCGGTGGCCATCTATGTTTGGACAGCCCCAGAGGAGGGGCCAGGTCAAAGTTATGACTGACTGTGTTATGTGACTGGTTTTAAAATGATTTAAACTATCAACTGTAATTTGGTTATCAAATTAGATTTGAACTATGATTCAGCATCCAGGATCAAAACTCTGTTTTATAAGTGACATTGATCAAGGACAATAAGTAATATGGTGTTATATCACTTTCATAATATGCAATAATAAAATGTCTCCTTCTGTCCTCCTCGATCCATATTTGACCTTACAGACATTGTCCTGAAGAACACAGTTAATAACATACGTACAAGGTTGTCCTGGAAGAAAACTTGCTTCCTTCTGATCTTACAATGTTCCCCATCTCTGAGGATTGTTTTTTCCAGCAGGACAATGCTCCATGCCACACAGCCAAGTCAATCAAGGTGTGGATGAAGGACCACCATATCAAGACCCTGTCATGGCCCGCCCAATCTCCAGACCTGAACCCCATTGAAAACCTCTGGAATGTGATCAAGATGGATGGTCACAACCATCAAACAAAGCAGAGCTGATTTATTTTTTTGTGCCAGGAGTGGCATAAAGTCACCCAACATCAATGTGAAAGACTGGTGGAGAGCAGGACAAGATGCATGAAAGCTGTGATTGAAAATCAGAGTTATTGCATCAAATATTGATTTCTGAACTCTTCCTAAGTTAAAACATTGAGTATTGTGTTTAAAAATGAATGTGAACTTATTTTCTTTGCATTATTCGAGGTCTGACAACACTGCATCTTTTTTGTTATTTTGATCAGCTGTCATTTTCTGCAAATAAATGCTCTAAATGACAATATTTTTATTTGGAATTTGGGAGAAATTTTGTCAGTAATTTATAGAATAAAACAAAAATGTAAATTTTTCCCTAACACATACATATAAATAGTAAAACCAGAAAAACTGACAAATTTGCAGTGGTCTCTTAATTTTTTCCAGAGCTGTATATATGTGCGTCATGCACAGCATGACTATTGACAGTGTAAAATCAATCTAACCCTTTTATTGCATACACATCTGAGGTTCCTTAGAATGAAACAGCATATCCAATTCTCCAGTGTCCAGTGTTTTCATTCCTTAGCTCACTGCAACCGCAGTTTCTTGTTTTCTGCTGAAGGAAGTGGAACACTAAGGTCGTCGGCTGCCATAACACATTCGTATCAAGGTACGAGTTGTGCATTTTTTCATGGGTCTTTGGGCAGCAATATTGTACTGGACTGTGAGTTGACTAACTGTAGCCATTCTGTTGCTCTGTACAATTCGTGTCAGGCTCTTTTGTCCTCTTTCATCAATGACCCTGTTTTCGACCACTGGCCTGCGTTGGCTGGATGTCCTTTGGGTGGTGGACCATTCTTGATACACACGGGAAACTGTCGAACGTGAAAACCCCAGCAGCGTTGCAGATCTTGACACTCAAACCGATGTGCCTGGCACCTACTACCATACCCCGTTCAAAGGCACTGAATGGCATACATACGCAATCCATATCTCAATTGTCTTAAGCCTTAAAAATCCTTCTTTAAACCATCTCCTCCCCTTCATCTACACTGATTGAAGTGGATTTGACAGGTGACATAAGGGATCATATTGTTCACCTGGATTCACCTGGTCAGTCTGTCATGGAAAGAGCAGGTGTTCCTAATGTTTTGTCCGCTCGGTGTATATTTGGACGCCTCCCTGCCCTTATGTTTAACATGAAGCTCTCCATTGTAATTCATCAACCTAACCCTTTATTGCATACACATCTGAGGTTCCTTAGATTAAAACAGAACACATGTTTTGCAATTAATTTAAGCAACAAAGTGCATAGATGGGTACAGAACTGTGAAGTAAAATCCCATGTTGCAACAGTAACTTTATATCACTAAGAAAAAACGTACTTCTTACTCAACTTCCTCCTAATTCTAGATTTCACATTACCACAACGGAATAACATAGCTACCGGTACGTGTGTGCCTGTGTGTTTACACATCCAATTTCAAAGTCAGTCTTGAGCGATCTGGCTGGCTAAAATAGCCCATAAGACTGCTAAATACTTAAATAAATGGTTACCTAGATTATCTGCATTGACCCTATCTTGCTCTGACTCTATGGACCCTCACAGTGTATAGTATATACACTCAGTCTCACACACTATACTGACACACTCACACAAAACCCATACACTACATACATACACACGCATACAAACACAACACACACACACCATCTTGTTTAACTAACCTTGTGGGGGGACACAATTGATTCCCATTAACAATTATATTTTACCTAACCCCAAACCTAACCCTACACCTAACCCTTAACTCTAACCCTAACTCTAACCTTAAACCCCCTAGAATTAGCCTTTTTCCTTGCGGGGACAATCAAAATGTCCCCAGTTGGTCCGCACAAAAAATATTTAATATTCTTTTGGGGATATCTGGTCCCCACAAGTATAGTTAAATATGCACACACACACACACACACACACACACACACACACACACACACACACACACACACACACACACACACACACACACACCAGTGGAGGCTGGTGGGAGGAGCTGTGGGAGGACGGGTTCATTGTAATGGCTGGAATGGAATAAATGGAACGGTATGTATCAAACAGAACAAAAATAAGGGATGAAGAACATATTAAAGGTATTAAGATTGGTGGAGAGGAACATAAGATTTCACTATATGAAGATGACGTTCTCCTCTATTTATCTGAGCCACAGGCATCTATCCCATGTCTCATGAAGATGAATAAATTGTTCAGTCATTACTCAGGGTACAAAGCCAATGTTGACAAAACACAACGCATGGAAATAGGAGGCGATATTTCACAGCAAACAAAGGCATTGTTGTCCTTTAAATGGCCAGACTGTGGTATTAACTATGTAGGAATTACCATACCAGCTCATCTAGATAAATTGTATGACGCCAATGATAAAGTTAGCAATAGAATTAGAGCAGATACGGACAGAAGGAACATTCTGCCTCTCTCTCTAATGGGGAGAGTAGAATCAGTCCTGCCAAGATTACTATACCCATTTCAGATGCTACCTATCCCTATAGCTACCTCTACTTTTGACCTACTGAACCGATTGATCTCCCGTTTTATATGGCAAGGAAAACGTCCAAAAGTGCAATTGAAAACGCTTCAACTCTCTAAAGAGTCAGGTGGCCCAGCTGTGCCCAACCTTAAGTTATACTATTGGGCAGCTCAACCGAAACCATTGACTACCTGGCTTGTTGATGACAGTGGGTCGTGATGGCTCAACATGGAGAAGTCCTTTTGTACTTCAATACCCCTGGCAGCTCTACCATTTTCTGATATCAGTGAACACGAGATAAGCACCTGGTCTCACTTTTAAGATTTGGAGAACGGTTCAGAAAACATTCCATATACACACATCAGTCTCAACTAATGCTCTGTGGGTTTTATTCAGGGCCTTGGACCATCTCTGTGGTGTGCATTTAATCTGTCTTTCACACACCAACTTTTCCATGGAGACCAATTAAAGTAATTCCAGCAGCTTACAGAAGAGTTCAGACTACCAAGGACAGATTTTTATAGATTCTAACAAACCCAGACACTTTCTAGAGAAGCATAAAGATTGGGCTATCATCCAGTATCTGAAAACACTAGAACTGTTCCTGATGAGGTCTCAAAATCAAGAGCGTGTCACCAACAGTATTTCCCTTTTGTACCTGAACCTTGTTTCAATGGATGATTAGGACTCTTTGTACTTGAAAAGTACATGGGAGACAGAAATACAGGAGCTTATCTCAGATCAAGAATGGCGTGTAATATGTACTGAGGCACACCAATGACAACTCTTGGAGAGAATTTAAGTGGAAAGTGACTTCTAGATTTTTCAGAACCCCCAAACTTACAGCAAAAGCTGGAATCACCACCACCAGCGAGTGCTCGAGGCAGTGTGGAGAACAAAAAGGTAACCGCCATCATATATTCTGCACCTGTCCAAGGTTGAGCAACTTCTGGGACTTGGTGTACAGGGGACCTGTGCAAAGTTTGAGGCAAAAATCCCACCAGATTTTAAGACCGCTGTATTGGGTGTTATACCTGCTGGTATCATAGGCAGGAAAAGTATTTATTTGTTACAAATTCTGCTAACCGCAGCTGTTATTTATAAATGGTCACCTATAGAAATCCCCTTTTTTTCTGATTCTCCCCCACTTCCTTTTTATATTACTGTCCTGTGTCTCTGCTTTATTTAAGCAATAAGGCCCGAAGAGGTGTGGTATATGGCCTATATACCACGGCTATGGGCTGTTCTTTTGCACGACACCATATGGAGAGCCTGGACACAGCCCTTAGCCGTGGTATATTGGCCATATATCACAAACCCCTGAGGTACCTTATTTGTTATTATACATTGGTTACCAACGTAATTAGAGCAGTAAAAATAAATGTTTTGTCATACCCGTGGTATACGGTCTGATATACCACGGCTGTCAGCCAATCAGCATTCAGGGCTCGAACCACCCAGTTTATAATTACATTTTTATCATGAGGAGTATTATTACTTACTACTCAATTGTAACTATTGCTGACATTACTGCCTTGTCCTCTTCTCCATTATTATTTATTCATTTTCTCTGTCTAGTATGACTCATGAGACATGTCTCATAGGTAATTCTGTTAGTTTGGTCTGTATTGTTTTATATGTATTGAATTTACACTATTTTTATGACCAATTACAATATAAAATACATTTAAAAAACAAAAAACAGATGTTTGACTCCATTCCAGCCACCGATTCTATTCCAACCTCGTTTGACTCCGTCCTCCTATAGCTCCTCCCACCAGTCTCCACTGACACACACACTTTCACATGCTGCTGCTACTCTGTTCTTTATTTTACTATTATCGTTTATCTATCCTGTTGCCTTCTCATTTTACCCTTCCTTCATGTGCAGACAGTCTCTACCTCATACCTTATACCTCTGCACATTGATGTGGTACTGGTACTTCCTGTATACAGCTTCACAGGGTGCATTTCATTCCTCGTGTTAATATTTGTATTATTTTTTTAAACTCCACAGCGTTTGGGAAGGGCTCATAAGCAAGCATTTCATGGTAAAGTCTACAGCCGTTGTATTCGACAAACTCTCACAGTCTCACGTCGGAATTAGACATTCATCTATGTTTCTCAAGCATCACATTTCAAAGTCGTTCCAAACATACTATTTCAAAGTGTTTAAGGTTAAGTTTAGGCATTAACTCTGAAGGTTAGGCAACTCCGAATGCTTAAGGTAAGGGTTAAGGTTTGGGATAGACTTAAAACTAAAATCTCAAAAACAACTTTCTATCGAGGGATTTGAACATGCAACCTTTTCCACCAGATGCCTACAATCCTCCACCATCCCGTCCACAACACCCTAGCAAAACTGAAACCTACTTGAAGCTAAAAGCACTCATTGTTGCCTCTAGTGGCCAATTTCCACATCTCCTGACGTCCTCAGACATGGATGGACGTTGAATACTGACTTGTATCACGGGTGACCTGGCTGGTTGTATTAGGTGCATGTGACAAATACAATTTCATTTGATTGATTTGATGTGATTTGATTTGACGCCAGTGTTTTTGCGTGTGCGCGTTGATGTGTGTGTTTGAGGTCTTGCCGAATTCCTGACTGTTCCCTCAGGGTTGTTTGCAGTGCTGTTTCACCATGTTCCCACGAGGCTGTGTTAGCTAGAGTAGAGGGGATTTAGACAATACTGATGTCCTGAAGTTTCATCACATTCTCAAACAGCCTGATTACTACCGTATGGACTGAAGTTACATCATCCCAGAATATCAGGTCCTCTGCCTGTACTCGTGTGTGTGTGTGTGTGTGTGTGTGTGTGTGAGATCAAACATGTTTGAAAACTCATCTCATGACAGTGTAGTGAAATGTTAGGACATCTGTCTGTCTGTCTCTCGTTCAGCCCTTGGGGTCTGTGTTCGTGCCACCTCTCGCTTCTGTCATTTTATCTTGACTCTAAATGTCTCCCCCACCAAGTAACCCTGACTCATGTAACTCCTAACTACACAATACCTCTTCCTCAGTGCCTGTCATGCTAACTAGCTAAGCATTAATCCCATCTGTGTGAGCGTAAGAGAAGGCCTATGGAGATGTCATGACTGCCCTATACCTGCCCTATAACCCATTAGCTCCCTTACTGCCCCAGGAAGCTGGCCTTGATCTCTGACACAACTCCTTAGGTTGACAGGAACTAACACACACCAGAGTTAACTGGTGACGGTAGGGGTGCGTTTCAGAACACCTGTGTCACACGTGGTAAAATTTTAAAAAATTGTAAAGTTAGGTAACAGTAAAGCGCCTTACATTCTGGGAGGTCAACAGGTCATAGAGGTCACGTTCGTTGGAATGAATGTCGGACCAAGGTGCAGCGAATGTTGAGTTCCACATTATTTATTAGGAAGTGAAACTAAGCAAAGACAAATAAAATAAACTAACAACGAACCGTGACAACAGCGAATGCTACGTGCACTAACTCAAATCAATATCCCATAACCCACAGGTGGCAAAAATGCTACTTAAGTATGATCCCCAATTAGAGACAACGATAGCCAGCTGCCTCTAATTGGGAATCATACCAAACACCCAAACACAGAAAACTAAACTAGAACCCCACATAGAAAATAATAACTAGAAAAAACCCCAGTCACGCCCTGACCTACTCTACCATAGAAAATAAGAGCTCTCTATGGTCAGGACGTGACAGTAGAGAGCAGAGCACAATCATTGTTTACAACATGAACACACACACACATACTCAAGGAGCTTCAATGGTAAACCAGGTGAATCCAGTTTTAAATGGCTCAATGTTTAGCACGTGTGTACACAAATTCATGCGTGTGTGTGTGTTGAATTATTAACTTCCATTAGCTGTAATCGTATTGGTCACATAGACATGGTTAGCAGATGTTAATGCGAGTGTAGCGAAACGCTTGTGTGTGTGTGTGTGTGTGTGTGTGTGTGTGTGTGTGTGTGTGTGTGTGTGTGTGTGTGTGCGCAGATGTATAGAGATGAACATTGGCCTGTGTGGTGATGAGACAGTAAACGTTCTGTCTGACTGGCAGTCACATTATAGATATAGGACACTCAATCCATTCTGCCTTCAAAATAATACATAATTCATAATGCCATCTACTTCCATAACTCCATATTTATAGATTACATACATGACGTCAGACAGTGAAAGCGTGTAGTCCTGTCCACTGATAACATCAAACATTCAAAACATTCCAGCTATGAGTCACTCTTACTGAGTCACAGCATCCATAATGTGAGCTCAGCTAGCCACATGACTTGTGGGTTTCCTGTGAGGAAATGAGGGGATATGTGGTAGTACACTGCCCTCCTGTGGTCACTGGGTGTAAATGCATCTGAGTTGATATAATTATCAGGGAACGTAGTCAAATGGTCTCCTCTAGCCCACACCTCTCCTTGAGTAGCCCCAGCCAGTCCACTTCATTCATGTATTCCAGAACAAGCCCAGCTGATTCAAATGGTCACCTAATCATCAAACCCCTCATTAGTTAAATCAGCTGTGTTCGTTCTGGGATTCATCAAATACGTGGACAGGCTCTGGGTACTCCAGGAGAGGTTTGCGAAACACCGCACCAGAAGATACAGACAGTTTGATCACCTTTATAAAAACAGTATCTTATCAAACTATTTCAAAGGGCAGACCTTTCTAAACATTTCAGATCGACATTTATAGTCCAGCTTCTGTTCAGCAATCTGTACATTGGAGCTCTACATTAAAATGCTTGCCATCCCCATCTCGACCCTTGTTGGTGTGACATGGTTGTCAAGTGGCGACTGTACCTTGGCCAGTGGCAGGAAATAGTTTGCTGCTGTGTCTAAGTGGATTATGGGTCAGTGACGGATCGCTCGCTCTCAGATTAGTCTGTCTGTCCCAGGGTACCACAGCGCTGGGGAGAGGGATGGTGGGGCGTCAGGGTGAGGCATAGAGAGATTTGTCGGAATGAGGAACAAACATGAGGGAGGGAGGGAGGGAAGATAGAGTCATATATGCATAGACAGTAGGCTACAGGTGGGTGAGTGAATGAATGAGTCAGTCTACTACTATGCTGCCCTCCACTGGAGAGAAAGGGCACTGCTATTGATCTGTCCTGTGAATGCACAGAACTGTTGTGGTACTGTATCTAATCACAGATTAATCATAAATGACCTTTATCGCTAGTGAGATAATAGTACATTATATCACAGTGTAACACCAGGATCCCTGTTGCAGATAGAAAGAGCAATAGTAACTTTGACCTGTTTGTCAGTCTCTGAGAGGGTAAGGCACAGGAAGGAAAGAGTGGCAGGAAGATAGCGGTTTTAGTATTTCAACTAAATTCTCATTCTCCTCGATCTCTGTGACACAAACTCATGCTTGAATGCAAATACGTAATGGGACATGTATTTACAAACATCCTATTTTCATGTACAGGATAAAAAACAAATAATTACTGCTGAATCTAGGCATCTATAATAATTTAGTCACATGCCTCTGAAGTGCAATTATAAAACACAGAATCGTGTAAACATAAACCATGAATTTATCCATGTACATTGAAACCAACCACTCCACCGTCCGATTGTGTGACAATCTACCTGGATCTGAGCAATACCAATGGCAAAACAACACATTTTAATATACTAGGCTAACTGCCTAACCGTGGCTCTTTTTAATAAAACTACAGATACACTCAGAATTAAATAGAAAATGTCTCAGTAAATGGTTAAAGTGGATTGAACAGACACTTATGTGCAGGGATAAAACAGACACTATTGAATAACAGGTTATGAGTACAATACAACATTCTCAGTATTCCACACAATCTGGGCAATCGGGTAGTGACTCCTAAAGTAGTCTGTACACCACAGGAGGTTGGTGGCACCTTAATTGGGGAGGATGGGCTCGTGGTAATGACTGGAGCGGAATCAGTGGAATGGTATCAAATGGAATGGCATCAAACACATGGTTTCCAGGTGGTTGATGCCATTCCATTTGCTCTGTTCCGGCCATTATTATGAGCCGCCCTCCCCTTATCAGCCTCCACTGCTGTACACCTTGGCAGTATGAAATAGCTGAGGTGAGATGTTATTGACTGGTTGTGGATACGTTATTGACTGGTTGTGGATACGTTATTGACTGGTTGTGGATACGTTATTGGTCTGTTAGGTAAGTGTCCTTGACTCCTGTCTGTGATGTGTTGTTGTAATGAGTAATTGATGCGTTGTGAATAGGATGTCAGAAGGTAATAGATGGTTGTGAATATGTTGCTGGTACAGTGGGTTGTTGATGGGTTGTGAATATGTTGCTGGTAGGTTGTTGTACGGTTATTGCAGGTCAGGGGCCTTTGATGTGGCCCATAGCTGGGTTGACGAAGGAGAAGTTGTTAAACATGGTTTGGTCCACACTGTTCATGAGGGTACGATCTGCATACGACAACCTGGGTTTCTCATTGATAAACTCCTTGTCAAAGTTACTGACGTCACTGGGGGATTTCTGCATGGACAGGAGAGAGGGGAGAGGTTACAACGCACACCCACACAGCGAGCACACACACATGCATACAAATGCACACGTAAACAAACACACACACACTCGCAGTCTGAGGATGTACGTACCACAGTTGGCCTGAAGGGCGGTGCCACCTCTCGTTTCTCCAGAGCGCTCCAGTCTGTGTCTTTGAAGAAGGAGTGTTGACGGATGTTCCCCTTCACACCCAGCCTCCTCTCCGGCTCCCTCACAAACAGCTATAAAACAAACACACCATACAGCTGAAGTCGGAAGTTTACATACACTTAGGTTGGAGTCATTAAAACTAGATTTTCAACCACTCCACATATCTCTTAAAAAAAAAAACTTTTACCCCCTTTTTTCTCCCCAATTTCGTGGTATCCAATTGGTAGTAGTTACAGTCTTGTCTCATCACTGCAACTCCCGTACGGACTCGGGAGAGGCGAAGGTCGAGAGCCATGCGTCCTCCGAAACACAACCCAACCAAGCCGCACTGTTTCTTGACACAATGCACATCCAACCCGGAAGCACCAATGTGTCAGAGGAAACACCATACACCTGGCGACCTGGTCAGCGTGCACTGCACCCGGCCCGCCACAGGAGTCGCTAGTGCACGATGAGACAAGGACATCCCTGCCGGCCAAACCCTCCCTAACCCGGACGACGCTGGGCCAATTTTGCACCGCCCCATGGGCCTCCCGGTCGCAGCCGGCTGTGACAGAGCCTGGGCTCAAACCCAGAATCTCTGGTGCCTTAGACCACTGCGCCACCCGGGAGGCACACGCTCCACATATTTCTTGTTAGAAAACTATAATTTTGGCAAGTCGGAAGGGACATCTACTTTGTGCATGACACAAGTAATTTTTCCAACAATTGTTTACAGACAGATTATTTCACCTATAATTCACAGTATCATAATTCCAGTGGGTCAGACGTTTACATACACTGAGTTGACTGTGCCTTTAAACAGCTTGGAAAATTCCAGAAAATGATGTCATGGCTTTAGAAGCTTCTGATAGGCTAATTGACATCATTTGAGTCAATTGGAGGTGTACCTGTGGATGTATTTCAAGACCTACCTTCAATCTCACTGCCTCTTTGCTTGACATCATGGGAAAATCAAAAGAAACCAGCCAAGACCTCAGAAAAAAATGGTAGACCTCCACAAGTCTGGTTCATCTTTGGGAGCAATTTCCAAACGCCTGAAGGTACCACGTTCATCTTTACAAACAATAGTAAGCAAGTATAAACACCATGGGACCACGCAGCCCTCATACTGCTCAGGAAGGAGATGCGTTCTGTCTCCTAGAGATGAATGTACTTTGGTGAAAAAAGTGCAAATCAATCCCAGAACAACAGTAAAGGACCTTGTGAAGATGCTGCAGGAAACAGGTACAAAAGTATCTATATCCACAGGAAAACGAGTCCTATATCGACATAACCTGAAAGGCCGCTCAGCAAGGAAGAAGCCACTGCTCCAAAACCGCGATAGAAAATCCAGACTACGGTTTGCAACTGCACATGGGGACAAAGATTGTACTTTTTGGAGAAATGTCCTCTGGTCTGATGAAACAAAAACAGAACTGTTTGGCCATAATGACCATCGTTATGTTTGGAGGAAAAAGGGGGAGGCTTGCAAGCCGAAGAACACAATCCCAACTGTGAAGCACGGGGGTGGCAGCATCATGTTGTGGGGGTGCTTTGCTGCAGGAGGGACTGGTGCACTACACAAAATAGAGGACGGAAAATGATGTGGATATATTGAAGCAACATCTCAAGACATCAGTCAGGAAGTTAAAAAGTTAAAGCTTTGTCGCAAATGGGTCTTCCAAATGGTCAATGACCCCAAGCATACTTCCAAAGTTGTGGCAAAATGGCTTAAGGACAACAAAGTCAAGGTATTGGAGTGGCCATCCCAAAGCCCTGACCTCAATCCCATAGAACATTTGTGGGCAGAACTGAAAATGCGTGTGCGAGCAAGGAGGCCTATAAACCTGACTCAGTTACACCAGCTTTGTCAGGAGGAATGGGCCAAAATTCACCCCTTATTGTAGGGAGCTTGTGGAAGGCTACCCAAAACATTTGACCCAAGTTAAACAATTTAAAGGCAATGCTACCAAATACTAATTGAGTGTATGTAAACTTCTGACCCACTGGGAATGTGATGAAATAAATAAAAGCTGAAGTAAATCGTTCTCTCTACTATTATTCTGAAATTTCACACTCTTAAAATAAAGTGGTGATCCTAACTGACTTAAGACAGAGAATTTTTACTAGATTTAAATGTCAGGAATTGTAAAAAAAATGATTTTATATGTATTTGCTTAAGGTGTATGTAGACTTCCGACTTCAACTGTATACACACACACACACACACACACACACACACACACACACACACACACACACACACACACACACACACACACACACACACACACACACACACACACACACACACACACACACACACACACACACACACACACACACACACACACATCAGGACAGAGGATGCCTAGGTCACAACCTCCACTCCAATGGGAAAAAGACATCAGAGCACCCTCATGAAAGGTAACCAATCACACGCAGACACACACAGTACAGGTCACATCCATCCCAACCGTCGATCATTCATGTTGATGTATGTAATCTGGTGCATAGTTGACAACGTTGCCGTAGTTCATTCGTCGTGGCATTGCAGTGAGTGAGACCTTGATGAGGATGTCTCGTGCGTCCTTGGCCAGCCATTGGGGGTAACAGGGGTCATCTGTCCTGATGGACTGGAACAGTTCCTCCTCATCGCGACCATGGAATGGAGACTGGCCAATCAGCATCTCGTACAGCAAGACCCCGAACGACCACCAGTCCACTGAGCTGCCGTACTTCTGCCCCAGCAGAATCTAAAAAAAAACATGACCATTCAGTTCAACATGACATCTCTTCATCATCATCATCACTTCATGATGTTTATCTAAAACCAGTACATTAGACAGAGATGGTATGTAATTGATTAATGATACAAATCAATGAGGGTTGATTTAAGGGTTGAAATGCTGATAGTAAGAGCGTAGATTCCTATGGTGATGGTGAACATGCAGTCACCTCTGGGGCGATGTAATCAGGTGTTCCGCAGAAGGTGCAGGTCCGCGTGTCTCCCTCCATGTTCTCCTTACACATCCCAAAGTCTGCTATCTTTATATGGCCTTCTGAGTCTAACAACACGTTGTCCAGCTTCAGATCCCTATAGACAATGCCTTTGGAGTGGAGGAACTGGAGCCCGCAGATAACCTCAGCAGCATAGAACCTACAGCCAGAGGGAGGAGAGAGGGGATGTGAGGAGAGAGGGATGGGTGGAGAGAATGGAGGGTGTGTGTGTGTGTGTGTGTGTGTGTGTGTGTGTGTGTGTGTGTGTGTGTGTGTGTGTGTGTGTGTGTGTGTGTGTGTGTGTGTGTGTGTGTGTGTGTGTGTGTGTGTGTGTGTGTGTGTGGTAGACATAGCCTAGTTGTGTGTATGGGTTAACTTACGTAGATCTCTGCACGTCAAACTTGTGACAGTTCTGGATGTGGAACATGAGGTCACCTCCGTTCAGATACTCCATCACAAAGAACAGGTTCTCCTGTCACACACACAACACAGTCATATCAACAAAACCTGTGGTTTGTTTGTGTGTGTGTGTTGAGTGCGTGTGTGTGTGTGTGTGCTACCGTGGTCTGGAAGGTGCAGTGGAGGTGTGTGAGGAAGGGATGTTCCCAGGCCAGGGAGAGGACTCTCCTCTCCACCATGGTACACTCCACATCATCATCCATCAGAACCACGTCCTTCTTCAGAGCCTTCACCGCAAAGAACTCTCTACTGCTCTTCAGCTCGGCCAAAAACACCTAGCAACACACACGGATGATACGTCATGTAGGAAATCACTGTCTTTAGCTATTCAGGCTGGTCAAATGGAGGTGAAGGATCAGTCAGGCAACGTCTAAGTACAATCACGAAGTCTCTTTAGTACACTGGATCCAGGAACACAGAGCATGGCTAGAACATGTTCAAAGACCAAGCAACACAAGTCGCACTTTTATATTTTTTCGGTTTCATAACATCACTATGACTAGCGTTGAAAAACTACTGTTAATTTATCTAAGTATATTTGCTGGTAATCTATGGTAATTTTGGTAATTTATACCGGAATAATCTTTCTAAAATGTTTTCACTCACAATATGTATTTTTTCTTTAGCTTAATATCTGTGTCCATGTTGTCCACGGGTTTCTAGTGGATAGACCGTACGATTCAAGAGAAAACAGCCTAATTCATGAAAAAAGCATCTCATCAACAATGACATAATTTCCAATTTACTCTGCAACTCTTCCAACTATTGACTTTTTTCACAACTGCCAACAGTTTGGCACCAACACATTTGCAATAAAAACATATTGACAGAGTAAAATAAATAAAAGTGTGTAAAAATGTAAAGGATATATTATGCTGAAACACTCATATTCAACACCAATGGTATTCACTAAGTTGATGGGTTATATTTAGGATAATGGTTTAAAGCTTTGTCATTCTAGCTTGTTTATTCAAAACGTCTTTATTGATTATTTTATATACTTTACATTTTATGAAAATTCCATACAATCTTTTTAAACCTAATGTTTTGTACACTCAGTGTGTGTTTGTTCACAATGCAATCCCTGTAAATAATGAAGTACACTTTCATCTGCACGGTTTCCATCAGCTAGAGCGAGACATATCATCATAAACTGAGACAAGACTTGGGCTTGATAAATGTCCTAGTTATCAATGGACTGAGAAACTGGTTGTGGGTTCAATTCCCACGAGGGACCAGTACGTCAACAAAAAAAATGAAAATCTATGTACTCGCTCTGGATAAGAGCGTCTGCTAAATGACTAACATTTACATTTAACATTTAAGTCATTTAGCAGACGCTCTTATCCAGAGCGACTTACAAATTGGTGCATTCACCTTAAGATATCCAGTGGAACAACCACTTTACAATAGTGCATCTAAATCTTTTGGGGGGGGGGGGGTTAGAAGGATTACTTTATCCTAAAATCTAAACGTCAATGTAAACTCATTGTATGTTATAGAAACACTAGACCCATGTCTCAGTTTATGGTGATATGTCTTAAGCCCAGATAGACAACGTATACCCCCAGTGAATCTAGGGGCTCAATAGGTGCAGTGGTTTCCCTCTCTCTGGTACCTTGCCGAAGCTGCCTTTGCCAAGCATCTTGTGCAGGATGAAGTTGTCCAGGGTGAACTTGTGAAGGTGGTCTTTTCTGGGGGCGGCGTTCAGCGTCTCATGCTCCTCCATCACAGGGGCAGCCATGTCCCCCTCCGCTGGGTTGTCCCACGATATACCCTGCTGCTCTGGAGAGGGGGGGGGAGGGGGGAGAGAGAAGGGGAGATAGTAATTTAGTCCTATTAAGTCTCAAGTTGACTACAAAGTCCTCACAGATGCATGAATGACCAGGTTGACCATGTGTGGCCTCCTTACCTTTTCGCCCAGCGGTGGCTGCGGTCGGGGGGAGACCTGCCACTAAACCTGAAGGTTCCCGCACCACCCCTGCCTGGCCCACACCCACCGGCCCGCCTCGACTATAGATCTCACTCTCTCTGGAGCCCCTGGCCTATAGGAAAATGCATAGACAGATGTAACAATTAATAACATAACGCAATGCTACAGTATCTGTATAACGGGCAGGGATAGATTCCTTATTTACAATCAACATACATTTTTGTAATATTTTTTCATGCAAAGCACTTTGGAGCTATTGTGGATCTGTCGGACAGCACTGACTTCCTAACCCCTCGACCTCTGAACTCTGACCTGCTGTTTAGTCTCGATCGTGGCCAGGGCTTCAGCCATCAGTTTCTGGTTGACTCCACACAGGTTGGCCACCTTTTTCTGGCACTTGTGATGAACGTTCATACCGCACTCTGCATGGGCAACACACATGGTTACACAGTATACAGACACAGATGGAACGGGATGATGAAATCAATACATTGTGAAATAGGGAATTATGTGAAAAGGTATGGTGCAATATAATGGTTTGATAGGGTACTGTTACGATTTGAGTTGGCAATGGTATGATGTGATTGTGTAATGACAGTAATGTGATCTTATAATGTGATCAGGGTCTCTTCCACAGGAGGTTGGTGGCACCTTAATTGAGGAGGATGGGCTCGTAGTAATGACTGGAGCGGAATCAGTGGAATGGTATCATATACATCATACACATGGTTTCTATGTGTTTGATGCCATTCCACTTGCTCTGTTCCAGACATTATTATGAGCCGTCCTCCCCTCAGCAGCCTCCTGTGGACTGTCCTCTCACCTTCACACTTGAGTCCCTGCTTGGCCAGTCCCCACAGCAGCGTGCCACAGTGTTCACAGAACGTGGGGCTCTTGTAGTTGTACACCTTAAACCTGTGGGGCATGTCGATCTTAAAGCGCTCCTTGTGGATCTGCAACACACAGCAAACACACTCGGTCACCTGAACACGCCGCTCGACAACCCTTTGTTGCCACGGAAATACAACACAGGAAGTAGGCAACAACTGCTTTGGACGTTTTAGGGAAGTAAAATCCCTGGGATAAAACTGTCATTTTTTTCTCTGTCTAGGATCGGTGAGTACTGGTAAACAGTGAGTACGGTAACCACAGAGCTGTCTGCTTCGAGGAACCAACCCGCTGTCTCAGTGTGTACTGTGAGAGAGAATAAGTTACAGTCAGTGTGTATGTGGTTGACTTTAACCAACAATGAACAAGTGTGTTACCTATGAGCTAAACCACAGTCCCCAGATGCCCAGATACACTGTATGTCAGTCTGTCTGCATGCAATCTAAGTGGACCTCCAGTCATTTAAATCCTCATGTCACAAACACCAAGACAAAGTGGACACATCACAGTTTACTGCCACTATTATTGGAACCCTAGCAACTAAATATAATGACAAATCCAAGATGCTCCAAAATGCTCAAGATCCCTTATTGTCCTAATTGTATAGAAACGGACTACAATGTACAGGCCTACCATGGTCTCTTTGCTGTTGATGGCCGACCCAGTGCACTTGGCGATGATTTTGTCAATGCATTTCTTGTGGATGGCTGCGTTGCACTCTGAAAGACCAAGGATGGGGGGATGAGTGTGTAGACGAGAAAGGACGGAGGAGTGTAGGGATAGAATATGGAATAGGTAGAAGATGAGGGGAGAGAGAGAGCAGAGATACTCACGTCGACACTGATAACCCTGCTTATTCAGACCCCTATGGGGAAAATAAACACAACATGAACAGGAATCAGGAAAGAAACACTGGATGATGTGGATAATGTTTAAATATAAATACTGTAGTGTTTGTTTCAGAGGGACAATGAAAAAAATAGAGAGGATCTTTGTGAATGATGTCATTACGATATAGTATTTGCACTCCAATTGACTAGGTTTTAAATAAAGTTAGGCTGTGATATACATACTGTACAGACAGAAGGGGTACTAGGTTTTAAATAAAGTTAGGCTGTGATATACATACTGTACAGACAGAAGGGGTACTAGGTTTTAAATAAAGTTAGGCTGTGATATACATACTGTACAGACAGAAGGGGTACTAGGTTTTAAATAAAGTTAGGCTGTGATATACATACTGTACAAACAGAAGGGGTACTAGGTTTTGAAATGGGTTTCCATGGCCGAGCAGCATCACACAAGCCTAAGATAACCATGCGCAATGCCAAGTGTCGGGTGGAGTGGTGTAAAGCTCGCCGCCATTGAACTCTGGAGCAGTGGAAACGTGTTCTCTGGAATGCTGAATCTCGCTTCACCATCTGGCAGTCCGACAGACTAATCTGAGTTTGGTGGATGCCAGGAGAACGCTACCTGCCCCAATGCATAGTGCCAACTGTAAGGTTTGGTGGAGGAGGAATAATGGTCTGGAGCTGTTTTTCATGGTTTGGACTAGGCCCCTTAGTTCCATGTAAAGGGAAATCTTAACACTACAGCATACAACAACATTCTAGATGATTCTGTGCTTCCAACTTTGTGGCAACAGTTTGGGGAAGGCCCTTTGTTTCAGCATGACAGTGCCCCGTGCACAAAGTGAGGTCCATACAGAAATGGTTTGTTGAGATCGGTGTGGAAGAACTTGACTGGCCTACACAGAGCCCTAACCTCAAACGCATCGAACACCTTTGGGAGGAATTCGAACGGTGACTGCGAGCAGTGCCTAATCGCCCAACATCAGTGCCCGACCTCACTAATGCTCTTGAGGCTGAATGGAAGCAATGTTCCAACATCTCGTGGAAAGCCTTCCCAGAAGAGTGGAGGCTGTTATAGCAGCAAAGGGGGGACCAACTCCATATTAATGCCCATGATTTTGGAATGATATGTTCAGGTGTCCACATACTTTTGGTAATGTATTGTATAGACTGACCAGGTGACCAGGTGAATCCAGGTAAAAGCTACGATCCCTTATTGATGTCAACTGTTAAATCCACTTCAATCTGTGTAGATGAAGGGAAGGAGACAGGATAAAGAAGTATTTTTAAGCCTTGAGACAATTGAGACATGGATTGTGTACAGTATGTGCCATTCAGAGGGTGAACGGGCAAGACAAAAATTAGGTATGGTAGTAGGTGCCAGGATCACCGATTTGTGTCAGGAACTGGAACGCTGCTGGGTTTTTCACCCTGAAAAGTTTCCCGTGTGTATCAAGAATGGTCCTCCACCCAAAGGACATCCAGTCAACTTGACACAACTATGGGCAGCATTGAAGTCAACATGGGCCAACATCCCTGTGGAACGCTTTCAACACCTTGTAGAGTCCATGCCCTGACTAATTGATGCTGTTCTGCAAAAGGGGGGGGGCAACTCAAAATCAGGAAGGTGTTCCTAATGTTTGGTATACTCAGTGTGTAGTGTTTTGGCTCAGTGGACGTACCAGACAAACTCTTTACAGACGGAGCAGAAGGTGGGCTGGGGGAAGAAAGTGGCGCTGAACTCGTGACATTTGACCTCATGGACCTTGGCCTGTTTGATGGCTCCGCGTCGTGCGTGGAGGGCAAAGACTCCCGGATCCCTGTCTCTCTCTCCAAATCCATCTCCCTCACCTGAACCTGTGGCGTCTGGGAAACAGGCACACACACATGAAAGTTATGTACAGTGCATAGTCTTGTCACAGTTAAAAGACAGAGGAAGAGAAAGACATGCGAGTCATATTTGCACGCTCCTCTGTGAACGCATGATAGGAATGTCCCTCTGCCAGTCTGTGTGTGTGTGTGTGTGTGTGTGTGTGTGTGTGTGTGTGTGTGTGTGTGTGTGTGTGTGTGTGTGTGTGTGTGTGTGTGTGTGTGTGTGTGCAACGACAGAGAGATAGAGAGAGGAAGGGTAAAGGTGAATATCTTTCTATTTGTGAGTAATGTAATTGAAAGGGCTAAATGATCAGATGATTAGTACTGGACAATCAATGGACCACTCATTCTGAGTGCTGATCATGAGTAGTGGTGAGACTTTATACATAGACAGACGTCTGAGAGGTTTCCTCACGCCTGTTACAACATGACTTTATGACCCTTCAGAGCGTGTTAATAAGACCCCAACAAGAGAGGGCACTGACAGAAACTATGGGGAAAAGATGGGGCTCTGGAATGGTTGTAACCACACAGGAACAGACATACGCAGACATTACGAAGTCTACAATGGTTCTGAACCCTCACCACTCTTCTCCAAGTAGTATCTGGCCTCCATAAGTAGACGGCCCTGTGGCTTCAGCTCCACCTGAGACAGAGATAGACAGAGAGATAGGTAGAGAGAGATAGAGGGGAAGAGGGAGAGGGATAGAGAGAGAGAGATAAAGAGGGAGAGAGATAGATAGAGAATTCAATAGATAGAGACAAAGAGAGAGCGATGGAGAGAAGGAGAGAGAGAGAGAGAGAGAGAGAGAGAGAGAGAGAGAGAGAGAGAGAGACAGATATATCCCCATATCAAATTGTGTGGACACAACACATTCCCATCGCTCCAACCCTAAGACAGTGGATCCCCCCCCCCCCCCCCCCCGTTGTCTTACCCAGATCTCCAGTTTGCCGTTCTCCTTTTTGCAGCGTGAGGCCAGGGTGTCCAGCTGCACGATGGCTTCAGACTTTAGTTCAGCGGTTTTATCCTTCACCACCACGTGCATGACACGGCCCCGGTGGACATGGGCATCAAACGTGCTGCTCCAGGGGGGGTACATGGTGGGCTTCTTCTGCTTGTACACCTGGCCCTTCTCTGGAGGGGTAAGGGTGTGTATGTAAAGGGGGGAGAAAGACAGGTAGAAACAGACAAGAATTTTGACATTAGTCTATCTGTCATTGGTCCGAAATTTTTCCTGACATGTGACCTGACCAGGAGCAAAGAGTGGTCTGTCTCTACCACAGGAGGTTGGTGGCATCTTAATTTGGGAGGACAGGCTGGTGGTAATGGCTGGTTTCCATGTGTTTGATGCCATACCATTAGCTCAGTTACGGGACATTATTATGAGCCATCCTCCCCTCAGCAGCCTCCTGTGATGTATAACTTTCACTTTCACTTTCACTTCAAAGTATTTTCCTTCTGCCATTTAAATGTAACCTTTATTTAACTAGCCATTTAAATGTAACCTTTATTTAACTAGCCATTTAAATGTAACCTTTATTTAACTAGTCATTTAAATGTAACCTTTATTTAACTGGCCATTTACATGTAACCTTTATTTAACTAGCCATTTAAATGTAACCTTTATTTAACTAGCCATTTAAATGTAACCTTTATTTAACTAGCCATTTAAATGTAACCTTTATTTAACTAGTCATTTAAATGTAACCTTTATTTAACTAGCCATTTAAATGTAACCTTTATTTAACTAGCCATTTACATGTAACCTTTATTTAACTAGTCATTTGACAGGCATTCCATTCCAGAAATGCATGTTCCTGCCATAGAATGGTAATTCTATCACTGTCTGCTCTCGACAGAGACAACACTACCAGCTGTTGTCTACACTGAAAATAATTTCCCTCTGACAGGGAAAAACTGTCTAATTCTCCCCAGACAGACAGCTCATATTTTTCATCATGTTTCCAATCCGCCTTTGGCATGAGAGGGCGATGTGTTTTGCTTTAGAAGTCCCACACACCTCTGAGTAGGCTTTTGTCAGCCCAAGTCACGATCAGTTCCTTTGTTATTCTCTCTGTAGTGGTTAAGTGACATTTGACTGAGGTGTTGCTTTCATTTTTCTGTTAGGTGCTTTAGCCACAGTGGAGTTAAGAAACGAGTCTGAGCCAGTCACAGCTTCGTAGTAAGGACTCCCTTATACTACTCTGACTCCAGACCCAAAACACTCCTCCTCAGTAATGTGTTCCGTTCAATTTCCAATCGCTCTGTTGGTACAACTGAATGCAATCAGTTTGCAGCTGCTTGTAGGCTAGCTAAACCAACAGTGGAATATTGGTGGTAAGCATCATACTGTACTGATATTTACTTTCGTCTGGGCCTTTTGATGGCATGGCAAAAATCAGTACAGAAATCAAATTGACTTGAAATGAAACTGAATAACAGGTCTTCCTGTGAACTAATACACCCACGCACATCTCTCTCTCTCTCACACACACACACACACACACACACACACACACACACACACACACACACACACACACACACACACACACACACACACACACACACACACACACACACACACATGCAGACACACACACACGCAGACACACACACACGCAGACACACACACACGCACGCACACGCACGCACACACACACACACACACACACACACACACACACACACACAGCGTTTCTCTACCGCTCTATCTCTGTCCAGCTACCAGAACAGCTCTGTGGTTGAAGTGAGAAAGAAATGGGGAAAAACTACGTAGCTCCCTCCTCTTTCCTCCCCACGTCTCTCTCTGTTTTTAGCCCTGTAACTGTCATTTTTACCAACGGTTAAATATAGTCAGCAAGGAAACACAACTGTCCATTAGCACTCTGAAGTACTGCTATTTAGAGGTAATACTGACATGAATCATAAGCCCATTTACACTAATGGAACTCCTGGAGAAGAAAGGTCTGTTTTATTAAATGTCTGTCTATAAATATATCTGCCCTCTTTAATGCATAGACACTGTAGATGGAGTAAACAGGGACACGCTCACTGGGCACAACTTCCTCCTTCACTTGCAGCCCATGCGAGACAACAGTCCTCCAGAAAATCATAGAGGTTCCCATGTTTCCCCCATCACATCTCTCCGACACGTACGCACACACACACACACACACACGCTCCAACTGACCTGTGTCTATAGCCTCCTTCATGTAGACAGCACAGAACGGGCTGATCATCTCTTCATGGTGGGCCAGACCTGGGTCCATCTCGAAGCTGGAGAAGCCGATACGCAGGAACGGAGACATGGCTGCAGGTACCACTCACTCTCTGACCTCCAGACAAAAACCTCAACTCAATGGTCACACAACCTCCAGAAAACCTTCAGAGAAGGTCTCTCGCCACGGAAACAGTGATCCTCACAGTGAAGAGTTGTGCTTCGGTTAGTCCTTCTCTTGGGGAGAGTAGTCTTTGTGTGGATGTCAGCCCCCTCTCTGACACAGTCCCCCTCGCACTGACTGGCCTTTTTCTCCAGATGAGAGATGGGTTGGCGAGGGAGGGAGGGAGGGAGCGAGAGAGAGAGAGGGAGAGAGAGGAGAGGAGGGCTCTTTGGCTCGTAGCGGCAGTTCCGCCCTTGACGCCTCGCTCCTCTGGTACTGATAAGAGCTGCCCGTCGCCCTGAGAAAGGAAGAGAGAGAGAGAGAGAGAGGGAGAGAGAGAGAGAGAGAGAGAGGGAGAGAGAGAGAGAGAGAGGGTGAGAGAGAAAGAGAGAGAGAAATAGATGGAGAGAGAGTGAGAGAGAGAGGGAGAGAGAAAGAGAGAGGAAGGGAGAGGGAAAGAGAGAGCGAGAGAGAGAGGGGGAGAAAGGATGAGAGAAAACGTCACAAGTCAGCATTAGTTATACCAATTCTCTAGAAATAATACCACCAGACCAGTACATTGTACACCAAACAAATACAAACCAGTACCCCTTGTTTACATTACAAACAAACTAATCAGCCCTCTTAGTACCTAAAGCAAAACACCATATATTTAGCACTAAAGACCAAACAAACCAGCACTCTGGGTATCCAAAACAGCTTATACCTCCAGAGGCTAGTAAACCTCAGCTAGCCTATTTCCCCAGGCACCATGGAGTCCAGTATAATCCCTGACTGTGAGTCAGTCCACAACTCAGGTGCTACCAGCTAGCTCTAAGCTGTGGTGCTCCCAACACCAGTGAGCTGTCTGTGGTTAGCTAGGTGGCAGTGCTGATGGAGGAGAAAGAGACTGAGTGTCAGAGTGATATTTGAGGCCAGGTTGTCATAGAGGAGACTGGGAAGGCCCTATTAATAGATGTGTAATGGTAAACTCTGATCGGGAATACGCAGGGAAGAACTTCCAGCAGTTACAGCCCAACCCGGGCCTGGGTCACCCACAAACATACCTCCCGTTAAACCCCCCATACCCAGACACACACACACACACACACACACACACACACACACACACACACACACACACACACACACACACACACACACACACACACACACACAGTGCCAAATGTTGTGTGTGGTGTCACCGTTACTGTTAACAGGTGTGCAGAAGGATCAACAGCTAAGTATAATGGACATCCTGCTGCCTGCTTCCTCCTGATTCGTCTCACACCGAGGCTCAAACCCAGGACCTCTGCCTTGCTAGCACATGCGACTGCCATCCTGACTAACCAGTCAGAGCAAGTGGCGACACTTCCGGCTGAGGAGTACATAAGCATCAACACAACTATTGATATACACACAAAGTTCAGTTGTGCTTCAGGATAGATACAAAGCTCTTCTGTCCTCGGTAACTATTAGGAACACATCTATAATACCATACAACAATATAAAGTGCTCAGTCTCAATAATTAACAAGCATTGAGACACACACACACACACACACACACACACACACACACACACACACACACACACACACACACACACACACACACACACACACACACACACACACACACACACACACAGCCATACCTCCCAAACTGTGATTCTGCACCACCAAGCTCCTTGTAGCTGTCTTTAGCACCCACCACCTCTCTGCATGTTACACAAAGCTCTCGTTAACATGATGGGACTTCCTGTAGTCTGACTCGTTAACCACACTTCCTGTTTCTGAGCTGAGTTCTGTGAAGTCACACAGGTGGGTCTCTCTCTCTCTCTGACAAACAAGAGAGAGAAAAACACTGAAATGTACCTACCACGTACCAACATGACTTAAAGTAACACTAGAGAGCCTGTGTGAGAGATTGTTGGATTAGGAAATGTTCAGTCACGATCAAAACGTGGAGAGTTCAGCTGCTTTGGTTGTTCTGTAACAGTAAGAGAACGTTAGGTGAGGACCACCTCAGGGCATATTGTTGTTTGGTTACACTCTAATGAACATCTCCCTATCTATCCACACAACTTCCTCAAGCCATCTCTCTCATTAGCCATCATCTCTCTCATATCTCTGACTCTCTCCGACTCTCTCCCACTCTCTCTCTCTCTCTCTCTCTCTCTCTCTCTCTCTCTCTCTCTCTCTCTCTCTCGCTCTCTCAATTCAATTCACGGGGCTTTATTGCCAAAGCATCTGAAATGGATAAACAAAAGTGAAATAAACAATAAAAAGTGAACAGTAAATATTACACTCAATGTTCCAAAATAATCTTTCTTTCTTTCTCTTTCTTTCTTTCTTTCTTTCTTTTTTCTTTCTTTCTTTCTTTCTTTCTTTCTTTCTTTCTTTCTTTCTTTCTTTCTTTCTTTCTTTCTCTCTCAATTCAATTCAATTCAATTCAATTCAATGACATGGCAAGTTCATTATTACTTACATTGTCAAAGTATACATATAGAAAAATAATATATATATCTATATATATATATATATATAAAATATATTTAAATAAATGGTGGGACCAACAGCAATAATAATAGTAGTAGTGGACATGGAATTACCATTAACAACCACTACAACAACAATATTAATGAGAACAACAATACATTAAAGTAATGGTAGTAGACCAGTCTCAACATGACTGAGAAGACACATGACCTGGTATGAAAGACAAAACAAAACAAGATGGGAAATATTATTGACATTACATTGAACTTTTCAATGTAAACTTTTCAGGTTGTGGCAGGAGGACACATATTTGGCTGCCAAAACTGCACATTTTGGCTTTTCACCCAATAAATATTAGATTTTTTCTTCATCTTTTATAGTTTCAAATTCTTCGATTTGAATTATAATTTTGGGAAAGAAATGTTCTCTTAGGTCTGAGTATTTGTCACAGTGTAATAGGAAATGCAGCTCTGTCTCTACCTCTCCCCTGGAGCAGAGTGAGCACGGCCTGTCCTCTCTGGGCAGCCAGGTTTGTCTGTGACGACCGGTCTCTATAGCCAGACTGTGCTCACCGAGTCTGTACCTAGTCAGTGTTTTCCTCAGTTTTCTATCAGTCACAGTGGTCAGATAGTCTGCCACCATGTACTGTCTGTTTAGAGCCAAATAGCATTGAAGTTTACTTAGATTTTTTTGTGGTGTCTTTCCAATAGGTGATATATTTTTATTTTTGTTTTGTGATGATTTGGTTGGGCCAGATTTTCTGAGTGCTGTCCTGAGGCTCTATGGAGTTGGTTTGGGTTTGTGAACTGAGCCTCAGAACCAGCTGAAACAAGGGGACTCTTCTCTTGTTTCATCTCTTGACATTGTAGAGCTGTGTGATGGAATGTTTTGGGGTCACTTCTTTTTAGATGGTTGCAAAATTTGATGGCTCTTTTTTCTATTAGAATGAGGAGGGGTTATTGGCCAAATTCTGCTCTACTTGCGTTATTTTGAGTTTTTCTTTGCACTTGCAATACAGTCTTGCAAAACTCTGCATGCAGTATTTCGATTGGATGTTTGTCCCATTTGGTAAATTTATTGTTAGAGATTGGACCCCATACTTCGCTGCCATATAGAGCAATTGGTTCTATAACTGATTGGAACATTTTGAGCCAGATTCTAATTGGAATTTCGATTTTAATGCTCCTTTTAATGGCATAGAATGCTCTTGATTTCAGTGTTGTGTAGGGTGATATCAGGTGCTGCCGATTCTTCTAATGTTTTTGCCAATTCATTAATGTAGATGTTAAATAGTGTTGGACTTATTGGGCAGCCCTGTTTCACTCCCCGTCCCTGAGAGAAGAAGTCTGTTTGCTTGTTGCCAATTTTAACCACACATTTGTTTCATTGTACATTGATTTAATAACATCATATGTTTTCCCTCCAATACCACTTTCTATTAGTTTATAAAAAATACCTTTGTGCCAAATTGAATCAAACGCTTTCTTGAAATTTACAAAACACGAGTAGATTTTGCCTTTGTTTTGGTTTACTTGTTTGTCAATTAGAGTGTGGAGGGTGTAAATGTGGTCTGTTGTACGATAATTTTTTAGAAATCCAATCTGGCTTCTGCTCAGGACGTTGTGATCGCCAAGGAAATTATGTAGTCTGCTATTTATAATACTGCAGAGAATTTTCCCCAAGTTTCTGTTAACGCAAATTCCTCTGTAATTATTTGGGTGAAATTTGTCTCCATTTTTATAGATTGGTGTGATCAATCCCTGGTTCCAAATATCGGGGAAAATACCTGCAGTGAGGATAATGTTGAAGAGTTTGAGTATAGCCAATTTGAATTTGTGGTCTGTATATTTGATCATTTCATTTAAAATACCGTCAGCACCACAAGCCTTTTTGGGTTGGAGAGTGCATAATTTTTCCAATAATACTTCTTCTGTAATTGGGTTATCCACAGGATTCTGATAGTCTTTGACTCCTGATTCACGGATTTGTAATTTTTCTTGTATATCTTTTTGTTCTGGGCTCTTTGTTATATTGCTGTAGAGGTTTACAAAGGGATTTCTCCACATATCCCCATTTTGGATAGCCAATTCCTCCTGATGAGGTTTGTTTAATTTATTCCAATTCTCCCAGAAGTGGTTTGATTCTATGGATTCCTCAATTCCATCCAGCTGATTTCTAATGTGCTGTTCCTTTTTTGTTCTTAGGGTGTGTTTGTATTGCTTCAGTGTTTCCCCATATTGAAGGCGTATATTTTTGTTGTCTGGTTCTCTGTGTTTTTGATTAGATATATTTCTCAATGACTTTCTTAGATTTTTGCAATCATTATCAAACCATTTTTCATTTTCTGTTATTTTTGGTTTGCTCTTATGCTTCTTTAGCTTAGCCAAGGAGGCTAATTTGTCAAATATAGAGTTTATGTTCCAAACGGCCAAATGTGCACCTTCGTTGCTGCAGGAGAATGTTAAGGATAAAAAGTTGTCCAGGAGAGATTGTATTTTTTGGCTACTAATTGCTTTTTGGTAGATGTCTGTACTGTTTGCACTCCATCTATAGGCCTGTTTAGTACCATGTCATTTGTTGGGCCGTGATGCTTCATGGTTGGGTTCCGCTCTTCTCAGATTTACTGTGGCCTGAGAGAGGTGTTAGTGGGCTGACTGTGAAGGCTCTGAGAGACTCTGGGTTTAGGTCAGTGAGGAAGTAGTCTACAGTGCTGCTGCCAAGGGATTAGCTGTAGGTGTACCTACCAAAAGAGTCCCCTCTCAGCCTACCACAGACCCTGTGTTCGACAGAGCTTCACGAGCTGTACTCCATTTTTGTTTTTCACTTTGTCATAGTTGTTTCTGTGGGGGTATGTGGGGAGGGAAAGGTTGTTGCTTCCTGGTAGGCGTTTATCCCCATGATTGTTAATAGTGTCTTGTTCTTCTGCTGTTCTAGCATTCAGGTCTCCACAGACCAGTACGTTGCCGTAGGCCTGAAAGTGACTAATTTCCCCGTCTAGAATGGAGAAACTCTCTTCATTGAAGTAGGGTGACTCTGAGGGGGGAATGTATGTGGCACAGAGGAAGACGTTTTTATCTGTCAAGACAGCCTCCTTGTTGATTTTTAACCAGATAAAGAATTCTCCTGTTTTGATCAATTCAATTGAATGAATTAGTTCAGATTTATACCATATTAACATTCCCCCTGAGTCTCTGCCCTGTCCTGAGTCTCTGCCCTGTCCTGAGTCTCTGCCCTGTCCTGAGTCTCTGCCCTGTCCTGAGTCTCTGCCCTGTCCTGAGTCTCTGCCCTGTCCCGAGTCTCTGCCCTGTCCCGAGTCTCTGCCCTGTCCCGAGTCTCTGCCCTGTCCCGAGTCTCTGCCCTGTCCCGAGTCTCTGCCCTGTCCTGAGTCTCTGCCCTGTCCTGAGTCTCTGCCCTTTCCTGAGTCTCTGCCCTGTCCTGAGTCTCTGCCCTGTCCTGAGTCTCTGCCCTGTCCTGAGTCTCTGCCCTGTCCTGAGTCTCTGCCCTGTCCTGAGTCTCTGCCCTGTCTGATTCCTTTTAATTTAGTGGATGGTAGGATTATCTCCCTATAACCTAGTGGACAGCCAGTGGAAACATCACCTCTGCACCATGTTTCCTGTAGTACTACAATATCAATATCATCAATTTCTTTCAGGAAGTCTGGGTTTCTGCTCTTTAGCCCAAAAGCAGAGGACTTCAATCCTTGTAAATTCCAACATGCAACGTAAAAAGATTTCATAACTTTTTTTTCTTTACCTTCAAAATGAGACAAACACTCACAATCCAACCAGAACTATTAAAATAGGACTTTTCAATTAACGTAAACTCTTATTATGCAAATGCGATTTGTTTATCATTTAAGCATTTGTGTCATGCCACTTGGGTGGATGTAGTGTGAGGATGGTGGAGTTGTTGTGCTCATCTTACCATGACCCTCGGCATATTACATGTGAGCATAGTAGACTCAGCATTTGTTTAATGTCACTCATTTTGTTGGTGGGGGCTGGGCCAGTTGCTCCTCTCACAGCCTGTGCGTAGCTCTGCCTGCTGGGCTGTGGCTCCTCCAAGTGTGGGTCTGCGGTGGGGGGCAGGGGGGTGGGAGGCCTCGTCTGGGTGGCTCTGAAGCTGGGCTGGGGTGGTCTGCGCTGAGCTGGCTGTGGTGGGCATTGAGGTTGGTGGTGCTGTAGTCGTGGCTGGGGGGTCCAGGGTGCTGATGGGCCTTATCAAGCAGCTCCATGGCACTCTGGAAGATGTTGGGCACCACACCTTTCTCCTTTGAGTCTAGGGAAAAGTTTCTTCTCCTGAACAAACTTCCCATTTGAGTCCATGAACAGGACGATGTCAGCCAGTGTTTATTCTGGACTGGAGGGGGTATTGGGGTGCTGGTGGGTGTTGGGTGTTGGAGCTGGGGTGTGGCTGGTCTGTGCCGGTCCTGCTGTCAGTGGGAGGCTGTTCTGTGGGCTGGGGAGGAGGCGTGCAGCAGGCAGGGCTGGGGAGGCCTGGCTGGTTGAGGTGGGCTCCCCTGCTGTGTGAGGGCAGGTCATAGAGTGGTGATCTAGCTGCTCCTGCAGCCAGTGCTCTGTTCTCTTTCTCTCCTGCAGCCTGTCCCCTGTTCTCTTTCTCCTGCAGCCTGTCCTCTGTTCTCTTTCTCTCCTGCAGCCTGTCCTCTGTTCTCTTTCTCTCCTGCAGCCAGTGCTCTGTTCTCTTTCTCTCCTGCAGCCTGTCCTCTGTTCTCTTTCTCTCCTGCAGCCTGTCCTCTGTTCTCTTTCTCTCCTGCAGCCTGTCCTCTGTTCTCTTTCTCTCCTGCAGCCTGTCCTCTGTTCTCTTTCTCTCCTGCAGCCTGTCCTCTGTTCTCTTTCTCTCCTGCAGCCTGTCCTCTGTTCTCTTTCTCTCCTGCAGCCAGTGCTCTGTTCTCTTTCTCTCCTGCAGCCTGTCCTCTGTTCTCTTTCTCTCCTGCAGCCTGTCCTCTGTTCTCTTTCTCTCCTGCAGCCTGTCCTCTGTTCTCTTTCTCTCCGGCAGCCTGTACTCTGTTCTCTTTCTCTCCTGCAGCCTGTCCTCTGTTCTCTTTCTCTCCTGCAGCTCCTCTCTTAGTGAGGTCAGATCGTTATTACTGCTCTGCCTGTCTTTTTGGAGCTCTCTCACCTCCTTTGTTAGATCAGCCAGCTCTCTCTTGAGTCCGTCTCTCTCTTGCTGAACCTCTTTCAGCTGTGTTGCAGGGCTACTGTCCTGCTCTGTCCGCACCTTGGTTAGGAGCTCCTCTAAGGTCTGGTTGTCTGGTTGCTGTTTGCTCTCCCTGAGCAGGACCACCTCTCCCTCCAGTCTGGTGAACTCATCCCTCATGGCAGCCATGGTGGTGAGGAGGGCCTGAGCCTGCTCTACACTGAGGGGGTCGCTCTCCTCCTGGGGCGTGTCCTCCACTATGGTGGGAAGAGAGGTGCTGGATGTGCCTTTTTGGGTGGGGATAGTAGGGGTGAGGGTGGTGCTGGTGGAGTTTGTCTTGTGGGAGGGCATATCACTGGTGGTGTCCTTCTCTCTCTCCGCTCTCTCCTTAATGGTCTGACAGTCTGTTTCAAACAGCCTAATGTTACCTGGCACCATGACAGTCCCAGTCTTGTAGAGGTTGATTGTTATCATGGTGCTGTCAGGGTCGTCTGTCTCTTTGACTTTCAGCTTCCACCCATTACAGATTCCCTCTTTATGGATGGGTAGTGAGAGCACACTGCTGAGCGCCAAGCATTTGGCTGGTCAGTGAGAAAGATGAGATTACTCACATCACTGTTTTTGTAGAGGTCTGCGAAAAGGGTTTCTGGCCTCCCCTTTAGTAGTGTCTGTTTAAAAGCTTTCCTCGTTGTGTCATTTTTGGCCTCTGGTAGAGAATGGATTCAGCGCTGAGGGGGAGTGGGGACATGGTGCCTGTGGGCTCTGCTACTACTGCTGCTGCTGCTGCTGCTGCTGCTCTGTTCTGCTGACCCGTTGCCATAGCAACCGATTTGTTTGTCTGCTGCTGTTGCTAGCTAGCTCTAATTTAGTTCAAAAACCAGCAAAAAGAGTGACAAATCTTCACACAAAAAAACAGAAGATATGTTTAAAGTTAGTCCGTGCTCCTTTTTGGTTTACTCACTCAGTTTGGTCGTTTGATGTAGTTGTATTAACTCCCCTTGCTAGGTTTGTTCTAGCTCATTTCTTCTGGCTAGCTTGTTAGTCTGTTGGCTAGGTCTTTGTTGTGTAGCTAGCTAGCTAGAGTCAAAACTTCTTAATTTGAGGCGCAAAGTTACTTTTTTTCTGAATGAATAGAGTTGTTGTTCATCCCTTGTCTGGAATTCTTTTTCGATTAGAGTGTTTATCTCATTCTAAAACCCCCAAAATATGAAATATATCAGGAGCTCATGTCTGTCTGTCTGTCTGTCTGTCTGTCTGTCTGTCTGTATCTCTCTCTCTCTCTCTCTCTCTCTCTCTCTCTCTCTAATGTGTTATAAGTGGCCTTAATTCCCATGTTTTTATGCTGGAACAACAACAGTGGTCCTTGTTACACCCAGAGGTTCTTACATCAGATTAGCAACCCTAGTATTTCTGTTGTAAACACAACCACTTCATGTCCTGTATAGTTATGTGTTGGTTATGATGCTCTGTGGATACCTTAAGGGTCATAGAGGTTTAACACAAGATGAACTCTTTCAATACTGTTTTCCTCAACTACTCAACTTACTGTAGTGTGTGTGGGTGTGTGTATACATGTCTCCCCACAAGCCCTCATGAAAGGCTAGCGATCTCTTTCATCCTGACCTCCACACACACACACACACACACACACACACACACACAGAGAGAGAGAGAGAGACTGAAGATCAAACACAATGACCATCGCCATATGAGCAACTTTTTCCTCAGTTTGACCTTTAGTGGACCTTTCATGAGGGTCAAAGAGCCTCCCATCAAACCTTCCTCTGTAGGCTCCACCATCAGAGAGAGGTGTGTGTGTGTGTGTGTGTGTGTGTGTGTGTGTGTGTGTGTGTGTGTGTGTGTGTGTGTGTGTGTGTGTGTGTGTGTGCGTGCGTGCGTGGGTGCGTGTGCGCGTAGCCAGGTCACCCATGATATAAGACAGTATTCAATGTCCATCCATGTCTGAGGCTGTTGGGAGATGACGTTGAAACTGGCAACTAGGGGCAACAGTTAGCGCTGTTACCTTCAAGTAGGGTTCTGTTTGGCAAGGGTGAAAGTTGTTCTTGAAATGTTGGTTTTAATCCTATCCCAAACCTTTACCCTTACCTCAACCATTCAGCGTTAATGCCTGACCTTGAGAATTCAGAGTTAATGCCATAACTTAATCCTAACCTTAAACATTCGGAGTTAATGCTTAAACTTAACCTTAAACACTTACACATTTTTTGGAACAACTTTGAAATTTGATGTTTGAGAAACATGGATAAACGTCTAATTCTGACGTGAGACTGTGAGAGCTTGTTGGTGTGTGTCTTTGTGTGTGTGTGTAGTCTTTGAAGAACTTCCCTTTGTTGTAATTGACAAGGACACGTGTGTGACATCTGTAGAGGTCCTCAAACATGTGACTGTTAGACAAGGCACTCAACTAGTGGCTGGTGGGTAGAGTGTTATGAGACCAAAGGGGGAATAAGAGCGTGATTGACCTCTGTTTCCACAAAATCCCTCTGAAAGGAATTACAACAAGGTACTATCTAGAACCTAAAAGGGTTCTGCGGCTGTCCACATAGGAAAACCATTTGAAGAATTTGAAGAAAAATGTTATGCAATGGGGACAGCCAGCCAAATAACCTTTTGGAACCCGTTTTTCTAAGAATGTAGCTTTGACCCTTGAGGTGTGCCTCATAATAACATTGAGTGATCACATCAATGGAGTACAAGTAAAAACAAGGAGAGCTTTGTCTATAAGTACACCTACTTAACTAATTCCTGGCTTACATTTAGAAACATAGTAAGTTTTACAGCACTGAATACATGAAACATGACAATTATGTCAGCAAATAAGTGCCTATGGTAGGCTACTAATCCTATTACTCAACTCTACTCCAGGCATATGTATATTAGGCTACGTTGCAGCATATCATTCATATTTCATTCATCTTTCTCTACCATTGACTATAGGCCTACCTCCTTTTGAAGTCTCTGGTGTATTTTCAAAAGAGAAGATTGATTCTCTGACAAGTTGGTGCATGGATGGGAAGGTTATAAGTGCATGCCAATCAGGATTTAAAATTGAAATTGTCTTTTAATTTATGCAGTAGCCTATATTTCATACTAGTGGAATGATCAAAATACCCAAATAAATCAAAATAAATAGGCATAGCTAGTAATATACAATGTTCTTCTATTACAGGCTGGAAATGTGTCAATATGCAAATGATGAATAGGTATAACGGAATAAATGCATGCCTACCTTTAAAAGTCAAACTACAAAACACAACTTCTTTGGTGTTGCGGTTCATTTAAAGCTAATGTCCATCTTGCTGGTTCAGAGTTTTGTAATAACTGTGTCGAAGTAGCCTTGTGGAGGCACCAATGAATAAGTGCACCTCTATTTTACCACCAGCAGCACAACCGCAGAAATCAAGGTAACGCCTCTTTACTATAAATCGGATTAATTAATGAAGAATTCAATGATGCCCCCCTGTGGAGTGAAGTGGTATTACAGGTGTGCAAAACACAGGTAGGCTGGAAGGATTTCCGCAATGCGGAAACATTCGTTGTGCATCTATGGTTGAATATCCCAAGAAATCCGAGTCTTTTCAGATCCTGAACTCCCTGTGAACTCAGGCTCGTCCTATTTACTACCAGTGTTTGTAGAAACATACCCCGTCGATCAGTTTATAATTGGGTAGGAAAATTCCCGAAAACCAGGGGTAGGCTATCACGCCAGAGGGTCAACAGTAAAGGGTCATTGGAAGATGGACGATAATCCAGCTGTCCCGCAGCTGTTGAGCTCCTCAAATTCCCATCCCAGCTGCAATTGTATTAATTCAACTCATATCGTGCATGTCAGCTGCATCCACTAGATGGCGATACTTGACTATGGAGTAAATGGTGTGTCTGGCGAATACACAATACATTATCCACAATGCCTAATATCTGGATGCAGATACTTAAGCCATGTGGGTGTGGAGTGGGAGTTATGGGGGGGGGGGGGGGGGGTGTAAATATGAGGTTTTAGATATATTTCAATGTTGTATTTTACTTTACAAAAACACTTGAAAGAAGGCTATTCTATCACTGGTAAAAAAAAATGACTATTAGTTGTCTTCCACCCTGCCTGTTAGTCTTGAATGCCAGGGCTTGTGTAACTACATATAATGCTATGCTGGTCATGCAAACCAGTTCTCCCACTCTCTCCAGCCTGCGTGTTCAGCCCAGTCAGTCTCTGAGTCCGGAGATAGGAGATAAGAGAGATAGCCAGGCTGGTCTGTGTGACTCCCCTACTACAGCCAATGCCATGTGTAAACACAGTACTGCGCTGGCAGCTTCATATCCATCTCTTCTGTTGTACGTTAGTCATGCTATTGTTATGAAAACCCTTCACAATGTCATATCCCTTTTCTTTTTCATTTCCTATGACGTACTCTTATGGTGTAGCACATGGGAAATGTCTCTCTATATCTGTCTCTCTCTCCATTTTTCTGTGGTATAACAAGAGATAGATTCTTTGGAAAAATGCAATTTGATTTTTGAATAATTCTGCTCTACACTGGTAGTCAATGCCCCTTACTGTTAGACATGATACAGTAAGTACACTCTTAGAGAAAAGGGGCTATCTAGAACCTAAAAGGGTTTATCAGGTGTCCCAATAGGAGAACCCTTTGAAGAACCCTTTTGGGTTCCAGATATGAGCCTTTTGGGTTTCTTGTACAACCCTTTCTACAGATAGTTCTACACGGAACGCAAAATGGTTCTCCCGAGAACCAAAAAGGGTTCTACCTGGAACCACAAAGAGTTTTCCTATGGGGACTGCTGAATAACCCTTTTGGAACCGTTTTTTCTACGAATGTAGACCTATGTCATTTTACAACGTCATCATTTACTTGTAATTTCTCTTCTCTTCTTTATTTACTATGACGTAACCTCTTGAAGAAAACATCTATTCATTATTAAATTCATTCAATATAATCCAAAAGGTTCAGCAATTCAGTAGATTCTGTTCCACTGAAAGAGGAAAGCATATTCATGTTTACATTTTTATTCATGTTTAAAAAAGTACAAAATTCTACCCCCCTCATCTCTCTCTCTGTCTTTCTCTGCTTTTCTGCAGTAGCCTATAGCTGGAGGAATCTATTTTGCATGGCCAGAAATCATCCTGTTTGATAGTGACCCAGGTGTGTTAAACCCCTAGAACTCCCTACACCACCAATGTCATAGTTTCCAGCTAAATGAGTCAGTCAGTCAGTCAGAGTTACGTTACATATGGATGTTGATGGAGTCATTTAGCTGACAAGATAGCATAAAACTCCTCAATCCTTTTCCTGTTTAACGATACATTGAATTACCATGTATTAATAAATGGTATCTTCAGAATCTCTCAACCAAAGCCTCACACCAAACTGTACTTATTAACATTAACCTATAATGGGGCAACTCTTTCATCTGTGCAAATATCTCTTTGAGTATGTGAATGAATGGGCAAAGAAATGGTGCCTAGTGTGTGAGTTAGTGCACAGCAGTACAATAGAGCTATATTATCGACATGAGGAGAGTAAGGATGGGAAGATGGAGGACAGAGAGAGAGAGAGAGAGAGAGAGAGAGAGAGAGAGAGAGAAAGAGGGCAGGGGAGAGAGAGCAAAAGCGAGAGAGAGAGGGGAGAGAGAGCGAGACAGAGAGAGAGAGAAAGAGGGGAGGGGAGAGAGAGCAAGAGCGAGAGAGAGAGAGGGGAGAGAGAGCGAGACAGAGAGAGAGAGAGAGAGAGAGAGAGAGAGAGAGAGAGAGAGAGAGAGAGAGAGAGAGAGAGAGAGAGAGAGAGAGAGAGGGGAGAGAGAGGGGAGGGGAACGTGTGTGATTTCAAAGTGTTGTTCCTTTGTACGGCTCACAGATACGGTACTGAGGGAGCCAGCCTGTACCTCTTTTACACACGTTGCCATGGAAACCAGCCCAGCAGCCAACCAGCAGCTGTAAGAATCCCAAGAAATTCCTCCACACATTCTCCCCCATACTACCCCACCCCCATGCACACATACTACACACATACAAACACACACACGCACACATGCACACACACATACATACCCCCCCACACACGCATTCCCCACCACATACACACATGTAATACACACATAAACATCTCTCCCCATCCACAATAAGGGTTTCACTAATCCGGTAACTTTCCCCAAATCCGGTAAATATCCCCAAATTCCCTGGTTTTCCAGAAAACATGGTTGGAAACATTCCGGAATCTGGAGGGAATAAGCAGGAAATCCGGAATCCTCCAAGTAGGTTTCTGGAAAACCTGGGAATTTTGAGAAACTTTTTTGTAACCCTATCCACAACGCATGAAATTACCTTATTTAATAGTAAGCCCTCTATAGCAAAACCCCTTTAAAGGCTCTAGTAACCAGGGGCACACCTCTAGTAACCAGGGGCACACCTCTAGTAACCAGGGGCACACCTCTAGTAACCAGGGGCACTCCTCTAGTAACCAGGGGCACTCCTCTACTAACCAGGGGCCCACCTCTAGTAACCAGGGGCACTCCTCTAGTAACCAGGGGCACTCCTCTAGTAACCAGGGGCACTCCTCTAGTAACCAGGGGCCCACCTCTAGTAACCAGGGGCACTCCTCTAGTAACCAGGGGCACTCCTCTACTAACCAGGGGCCCACCTCTAGTAACCAGGGGCACTCCTCTAGTAACCAGGTCACTCCTCTAGTAACCAGGGGCACTCCTCTAGTAACCAAGGGCATTCCTCTAGTAACCAGGGGCACTCCTCTAGTAACCTGGGGCTGTCAGGGGCACTCCTCTAGTAACCAGGGGTCCACCTCTAGTAACCAGGGGCACTCCTCTAGTAACCAGGGGCCCACCTCTAGTAACCAGGGGCACTCCTCTAGTAACCAGGTCACTCCTCTAGTAACCAGGGGCATTCCTCTAGTAACCAGGGGTACTCCTCTAGTAACCTGGGGCTATCAGGGGCACTCCTCTAGTAACCAGGGGCACTCCTCTAGTAACCAGGGGCCCACCTCTAGTAACCAGGGGCACTCTTCTAGTAACCAGGGGTACTCCTCTAGTAACCTGGGCTATCAGGGGCACTCCTCTAGTAACCAGGGGCACTCCTCTAGTAACCAGGGGCACTCCTCTAGTAACCAGGGGCACTCGGCCACACCTCTGTAGTTCAAGGGTATGTGGGTGACCTGCTGCTGCTGCCTGCTGTGCTCATACACACAGGCACACGGCACACACACACACACACACACACACACACACACACACACACACACACACACACACACACACACACACACACACACACACACACACACACACACACACACACACACACACACACACACACGCAGGCAGGCAGGCACACACACACCCACACGCAGGCACACACCCTTAAGGTGCATAGAGAGCAGCAGATGCTCGCACTGTGACCATAGTTCTGTGCAGGGCCGTAGACAAGGTCTTTGACTGCATTTCTATACCATTTTTAAACACTAACATGCTATTTGGAGAAGAACAAAAACAAGCATAAATGACCCCAGCCATTATGACCTTGGCTGCTGTTGCTTCATTTACCTCAGTCCATCTACAGACACATAGCCTATAAGCTATACAATTAGCCACTACACATTTACTCAACACCGGGACCAAAATCTAGAATTCAACACGTACAGCGGAATCTGTTAGCAGACATTAGCAGTTTTACAGCTAATTTACTGCAATTCTACCTATTTTGCCATGCGGTGGAAAGACATTTTTGCAGTTTTAAAAGCTAGTTTCCTGCAATTCTACACATTTTGCCATGACTTAAGCCATGTTAATATGATATCTGAGTGAGAGTGACTAACACAATCAGTGGGGGACCCCTGGAGGTCAAGGCCCCTTGGCACATGCGCTGCGTGCCCGGTAGGTAATTCGGCCATGATTACTACATTTAGTTAGCTGACTAGACTAACTACACTAATGAATCCAATCTAAACAGTTTTAACTGACATGGTGCTAATTGAGTGACTGTCAGTGAGTGGCATATAACAAGAGGAAAACTGCTGGCCCACAACCACATTTTGAAATTGCACCTTGTGTATTCAACTATTCTAACTCTCAATAGCAAGATGAGACCCCGACTGAGTTCCCCCCCAAAATACAAATAATTTAACTGAAAGCTGCGACCCACAGACCTACAATGAGATGCACAGCGAGAGCAGATATAGATAGACAAGCAAGGAAATGATTCAGCACCTACAGAGAAAACAAACCGCAACCTTTGACTTCAGGGAAACCACTACCATCTAGCCATGTTGCCTATGAGCAAAGACAGACCAATGAAGTACTTTCATTACTGTCATTTTCCACATGGAATGAAGAGTTACACATGCACTTACACTACCAGTCAAAAGTTTGGACACGCCTACTCATTCAAGCGTTTTTCTTTATTTGTACTATTTTCAACATTGTAGAATAATAGTGAAGACATCACAACTATGAAATAACACATATGGAATAATGTAGTAACCAAAAAAGTGTTTAACAAATCAAAATGTTTTATATTTCAGATTCTTCAAAGTAGCCACCCTTTGCCTTGATGACCCTTGATGAGGAATGCTTTTCCAACAGTCTTGAAGGAGTTCCCACATATGCTGAGCACTGCTTTTCCTTCACTCTGCGGTCCAACTCATCCTAAACCATCTCAATTGGGTTGAGGTTGGTTGATTGTGGAGGCCAGGTCGCCTGATGCAGCACTCCATCACTCTCCTTGGTCAAATAGCCCTTATACAGCCTGGAGGTGTGTTTTGGGTCATTGTATTGTTGACAAAAAAATGATAGTCCCACTACCAGATGGGATGGCACATCGCTGCAGAATGCTGTGGTAGCCATGCTGGTTAAGTGTGCCTTGAATTCTAAATGAATCACAGACAGTGTGACCAGCAAAGCACACCCACACTATCACACCTCCTCCATGCTTCACGGTGGAAACCGCACATGTGGACATCATCTGTTCACCTACTCTGCGTCTCTCAAAGACAAAGCGGTTGAAACCAAAAATTTGGACTCATCAGACCAAAGGACAGATTTCCACCGTCTAATGTCCATTGCTCGTGTTTCTTGGCCCAAGCAAGTCTCTTCTTATTATTGGTCTCCTCTGAACAGTTGATGTTGAGATCAGGGGCGGAAATCCCGGGGGGGACACGACCCCCCCATCCTGGGAAAAATATGATTTGTCCCCCCCAATATATCACTGAAACATAACTATGTCATTTAAATAATATTAATAATATGCAATGAAAGCAATTGTGCTGATTATAGACACTTAATAGCGCGTTTTTAAGTTTCAAAAGATTGCGACCCCCCCACCCTTTTCCTCACAATGGTTTGATCCACTGGCAAGGTAACAGAGGGGTCGTAGCCACTGTCTGAAAGGCACTCAATGAACGTAACTGACGTGAGGTTAATCCAGTCAATCGCGCACACACACTAGCTGAATATGCAGAGCTAGCGCGCAAATATTAACTATTAAGCTAGCTAGTACCTATTCCATTTATGTGGCCTCGTCAAAGATGGAATCTTTGCTATCGTCAATTTATTCCGAGATCAGCATGCAGATGATGTAAGTTAGTGCTTCAAAGTCCCTGTGATAAGGTTAGCGATAAACTGAAGTCCAAACTGAACAGAACTACATTGTCTTAAATATATTTAATGGTCTCGTTGCAAAAGCTAAATTGTCGCAAGGGAACTTTTGTTTATTTATTTTATTTAACCCGGGTAGCAAAGATTATAGCAAACACCACTGAAACTGAATTGGTGCTCGCTAGCTTTGCAAATTCAGCTATTGTTGGAAGCCAGCCAATATGAAAGAAACTATTAAAATTACAAAAGGTTGCAGCATATGTTGTGTAAATGGTGAACTCATACAGCTGTCAACTCTTGTCATTTTAATCCGTTTCACATTTGCTAGCTACCTTTTAGATCGAAGCCCAAATAGAATGATAAAAGATAAGATGATAGAAGCCCATCTCCTACTGTAAATAACCTACACACTGTGTGTGTGTGTAGCCAGCCAGCCAGGTAGAAAAATGGCAAAAAAATAAAAGACGGACATCAGAGTATTTTTCAGTACACCAAAACGCAAAGTAAGAACCCTAGTAGCCTAATATCTCAAAGACTAGTTGATAAAATGTTCATAAGAAAGAAATGAAATTCTAATGGAAATGTTTCACAATGATGTCATTAGGCAGAGCAGGCAACAGATGGCACACAGACAGCAGAGTTGGGGACAGATATGCAGGGACAGACTGGCAGAGACAGGGAGTCTCAGGTAAGTTTGTTGAGTCTTTGTTTGGCAACATTATGAAAGGTTCTCCATTTTTTTTACTTGTAAAATAGGAACATAATTGGAAAATGCCATGGATACCCCCACTCTCAACTTAAACTGGTGACTGAACTAAGATTTGTTAAAGGCAATGGTATTGCTGTTGTGATTAGTTGTGTAGTTTTGGGTACCGGTAGTTAGGCAAACACCTTATTTCTTTGGTTCCTCAATATACATTTACAATGTAGGCTATGTGTTACAGCACTACTTTTGGTGTCCCCCTCAGGAATTGCTCTTGAGAAAATTTCATGTAATTGTCCCCCCCAAAGTTGATATCAGATTTTCGCCCCTGGTTGAGATGTGTCTGTTACTTGAACTCTGTGAAGCATTTATTTGGGCTGCAATCTGAGGTGCAGTTAACTCTAATGAACTTATCCTCTGCAGCAGAGGTAACTCTGGGTCTTCCTTTCCTGTTGCGATTCTCATGAGCGCCAGTTTCATTATAGCGCTTTATGGTTTTTGCGACTGCACTTGAAGAAACTTTCAAAGTTCTTGGAATTTTCCGCATTGACTGACCTTCATGTCTTAAAGTAATGATGGACTGCCATTTCTCTTTGCTTATTTGAGCTGTTCTTGCCATAATATGGACTTGGTCTTTTACCAAATAGGGCTATCTTCTGTATACCACCCCTACCTTGTCACAACACAAGTGATTGTCTCAAACGCATTAAGAAGGAAATAAATTCAAAAAATTAACCTTTAACAAGGCATACCTGTTCATTGAAATGCATTCCAGGTGACTACCTCATGAAGCTGGTTGAGAGAATGCCAAGAGTGTGCAAAGCTGTCATCAAGGCAAAGGGTGGCTACTTTGAAGAATCTTAAATATAAAATATATTTTGATTTGTTGAACACTTTTTTGGTTGCTACATGATTCCATATGTGTTTTTTCATAGTTTTGATGTCTTCACTATTATTCTACAATGTACAAAATAGTAAAAATAAAGAAGAACCCTGTAATGAGGAGGTGTGTCCAAACTTTTGACTGGTACTGTATGTACTGTACGTACGCACCGACACACACATAAATGGAGCATGATAATTGGAACGTCTTGTGTTAAACATCTGCGCTGATTACTCCAATAGGATACAATACTGAGCAGCATGAGAGGGAAATAGGTTCAAAATGGAGCGTGAGAGAGGGGGATGAGATAGAGTAGAGGAAGAGAGGAGAAAAGAAGAGTAGACGCTCTGTAATGTCCTGTCAGCTCTCAGTCTTGCAGGCTTTGAATTTCACTGACGCAGCGTGAAGCCTTAGTGATCACCATGAACACTATGACCTTAGAGAGACGGACAAAAACCTTCAACAGACCCCCTCCATCTCACATTAGGCCAACTACTGACAGATAGTCCTCTTAGGGAGGTTTTAACAGACCACACAAAAACATCCCTTTATCAGAACAACAGGGAATTAATCCCACTCGTAGGTCTGAAATGGCACCCTATTCCCTATATAGTTTACTACTTTATAATGCACTACCCATGGCTCTGGTAAAAAGTAGTGCCCTATGTAGGGAATGGGGTGCCATTTCAGAGGCACCCATTGTCTTGAATTGGATCTCTGTGACAGGTAGTTAAACGAGTCCCCAATAGTTGAAGTTGACCTCCTAGTGGAGCTGTAGTTTAGTTGTGTTCATTACTTGTAGCTTCAGCTAGCTGTCCTATATGTCGTGAAGGTATAAGATCTGCTTTCTCTGCCTGGTTCTGCCTGTATGAAGAGTTTGTCCTCCACTGTCCTTCTCCGCTGGGTTCCATTGTATTGAGTTTGAAGCCTCCTTGACCTCCCTCTGTGTATGATTTGGTTCGGACTCACGTTCAGTCTTATTGTTAGAGCTGAGGAAAGATGTGTTTGATATTTCTAATAATGGGGTGATGTATTTTTTTGCCTCGAGAGGCTCACGACTCGTCTCTTTTCTCTGCTTGCTTTGCTTGGCTGGTTGGCAGTCAGCGGCGCATTAATAAATGATAAAGGAAATCAAAGGCTTACCAACAGCATGATTGGATACAACAGTATATTGAATAAGCAGTATATGTAGACTGCGCATATCATTTGAGAATAATATTGTTTTTTGAAAAAAGATTCTACCATTTTAACGCATTTAATGAAAATTCTATTTGGTATGAAAGCCTAAAGACAAGCAGTGAAATTGAAATCCTTCTGATGCTTTCTTTCTATTTTTCACCTTTACTACACCCCCCCACACACACACACACACCTCCCTCCCCCTCTAACACACTTCTGTTGTGCTTCTCTGCTAATTATCTTTCAAAGGAGCAATTTATTTCAATGTTTATAATTTCATCCATTCCCCCAAAGATAACATCAGTGAATTCATTATCTTTGAGAGAGAGAGATGAGGGGGTCTAGAAAAATATTCATATTGCATCTCTCTCTCTCTCTTTCCCATTTCAGATGCATCCTTCACTTTGTAAAGGCATATGGAAATGGGAGAGGAGCAGATGGCGATTTGGTCCCACGGGCAGTACAGATGACTTATGAATAATGAAGAATAGAGAGGAAACTGTTTGGCTGGTTACACAGAGGTGTGATGTTATAGATACACAGTCGTTCCACACACATAAACCTTAATCAATAGTGAATCATTTCTGAATGATGATGCACCCACAGCGCCACTTCATATCTGTCTGCTTGAACTACTTGTTTATCAAATGGCTTCGTGACAGACAATTACCGGAAGACAAGGTTCATTTGAATTGCGCTGTTTTTTTTATCAACTACTGTAATGTACAACGTCTATTCCCTTGGGAAAAGTCAATTACTTCAGATTTATTGAGTGTGTATTTTACTAAATACTTACGTTTATTCAATCAAAACAAATCAAAATTGTATTTGGCACGTGCGCCGCATACAACTGGTGTAGACTTTACTGTTTACTGCTTGCTAGCTTCCCAATGATGGAGAGTTTAAAAATCAAATGAAACAGTAACACAAGAAGAATAAAATACATGAGAATGGAGCTATATCCAGTACCAGATCAATATGCAGAGGTACGAGGTATTTGAGGTAGATACACTATATGTCCAGTATAGTGTATGTGGACACCTGCTCGTCGAACATCTCATTCCAAAATCATAGCCCCTGTGCTGCTATTACAGCCTCTGCTCTTCTGGGAAGGCTTTCCACTTGATGTTGGAACATTGCTTCGGACACTTGCTTCTATTCAGCCACAACAGCATTAGTGAGGTCGGGCACTGATGTTGGGCGATTAGGCCTGGCTCGCAGTCGGCGTTCCAATTCATCCCAAAGGTGTTTGATGGGGTTGAGGTCAGGGCGCTGTGCAAGCCAGTCAAGTTCTTCCACACCGATCTCGACAAACCGTTTCTGTATGGACCTCGCTTTGTGCATGGGGGCATTGTCATGCTAAAACAGGAAAGGGCCTTCCCCAAACCATTGCCACAAAGTTGGAAGCACAGAATTGTCTAGAATGTCATTGTATGCTGTAGCGTTAAGACTTCCCTTCACTGGAACTAAGGGGCCTAGCCGAACCATGAAAAACAGCCCATTATTCCTCCTCCACCAAACTTTACAGTTGGCACTATGCAGTCGGGCAGGTAGCACTCTCCTGGCATCCGCCAAACCCAGATTCGTCCGCCGGACTGCCAGATGGTAAAGCGTGATTCATCCCTCCAGAGAACGCGTTTCCACTGCCCCAGAGTTCAATTGGGCAGAGCTTTACACCACTCCAGCCGACGCTTGGCATTGCTCATGGTGATCTTAGGGTTGAGTTCCGGCTGCTCGGCCATGGAAACCCATTTCATGAAGCTCCCAACTTAGTTCTTGTGCTGATGTTGCTTCCAGAGGCAGTTTAGAACTCATGCTGTGTTGCAACCGAGAACAGACATTTTTTTCAGCACCTGGCGGTCCAGTTCTGTGTGCTTGTCTGGCCTACCACGTCATGGCTGAGCCATTGTTGCTCCTAGACCTTTCCACTTCACAGTAATAGCATTTACAGTTGACCGGGGCATCTCTAGCAGGGCAGAAATTCGACAAACTCACTTGTTGGAAAGACGGCATCCTATGACAGTGCCACATTGAAAGCCACTGAGCTCTTCAGTATGGCCATTCTACTGCCAATGTTTGTCTATGGAGATCGCATGGCTGTGTTCTCAATTTTATACACCTGTCAGCAACTGGTGTGGCTGAAATAGCCAAATCCACTAATTTGAAGGGATGTCCACATACAGTACACTATATAAACAAAAGTATGTACATAAAGGTAGGGTAAAGTGACTAGGCATCAGGATAGATAAGAGTAAAATAGAGTAGCAGCAGCAAATGATGTGTAAAACCGTGTGTGTGCGCGCGCGAGTGTGCCTGCGTGTAATGTGTATGTTGTGTCGTCCTGCGTGTGTGGGCGTATGTAGTTTACGTGAATGTGTGTGGGCATTGTGTGCAAGTGTCAATGTAGTGTGTGTGTGTGTGAGTGAGTGTGTATATTAACCAAGACATTTACTGAAAACGGTATAGCCTAATAATTCTCTCATTTGACTGTCGTCGCTCTCGCCGTCTTTATCTTTCATTCTGAACGACCAGACCAGTGCTGTCGTGACCCAGATATAGGCCTGCTGCAATGGGAGTGCTGTAGTGTGAGAGCACAGAGAGGTGGTTAACCACAAACACACATGGTTAACTCTTCTTCCTCTACGTGTTCTTTCCCAGGCCTGAACCGTCTATCACAGAGTCCTGACACACAATACTACTGCTCTATATGAATGGAGTTATGTAGGTTAAGACATGGAAAGGATCAAAGCCATTTAGAAGATGACAAAATACTGTAGTTGTCTGTAGTTGCCAGCTCTTACTCTTAATTTTGGACTATTGTGTTCTCAAAAGATTTACTATTACATTCACTGTTAAAATACATTAACATCATTGACTGACTTCAGAAGATCGCCTGAAATTGGCCCTTGTACATAAGTTTAAACAATTCTGCTTTTTTAATTTAAACCAGTTAAATAGTTGTTTACTCCTCTGCAATCAAAATGTATCCCGTTTGTTTTCAGATACAGCTGGGAAAAGGGAAAATCATGCAAAACAGACGTTAGAAATTGGGTTGCCAGGCAACCCTTTGAGGTAGCAGTTGATGAAACCGCTTTTCAGACTGGCTCAATCGAAAGTGTCAGAGTTGGTGTGGTGTATGTGCTATTAAATTAATTCAACTGTGCAGTAACAGAAAATTGGTGAAGCACGACTCGTCTTACTGCTGTGAAATACTCTCATCTGTACTGCCTGTATTCAGTTAAATGTATATTACATTAAGAACATGCTACAGTCTCGGAAATACAACAGGCTATTAGTCACTGGCTGTATGAAGAAACACAACGAAATCCATTCAGTCATGGAATGGTTATTACTACCTATGTACAGTACTTCCTGTGAGTTTATACATGGTTTCAAAAAAAAAAAACACTAAAAAACCCACCTTGATGAATTCTTAATCTCTATAAACACTAGAAAACAAAGCGTCATTACAAAAATCTGTAGAAATTTATTTTCTTATCAACACTTATCAAAAATATCTGCACCTCATTTTGCATAGATGGATACAATATATTTTACATTACTGTTTACATGATTGTTAAAACAACTTATTAAAAAGTGAAAAGGGTAAAAAGCTAATTCAGGACTTTGGTCACATTGTAGATACTATCAACAAACTATCTATTTCTAAGCAACAGACTATCTTTTGATAAGCAACTGCTCGCTAAGGTTACGGTTAGGGTTAGGGTAAGGTTTAGAATAAGGGTAAGGGTTAGTAGGGTTAGGGTTAGGGTAAGGTTTAGAATAAGGGTAAGGTTTAGAATAAGGGTAAGGTTTAGAATAAGGGTAAGGTTTAGAATAAGGGTAAGGGTTAGTAGGGTTAGGGTAAGGTTTAGAATAAGGGTAAGGTTTAGAATAAGGGTAAGGGTTAGGTTTAGAATAAGGGTAAGGGTTAGGGTAAGGTTTAGAATAAGGGTAAGGTTTAGAATAAGGGTAAGGTTTAGAATAAGGGTAAGGGTTAGGGCTAGGTTTAGAATAAGGGTAAGGGTTAGGGCTAGGTTTAGAATAAGGGTAAGGGTTAGGGTTAGGTTTAGAATAAGGGTAAGGGTTAGGGTAAGGTTTAGAATAAGGGTTAGGGTTAGGGTAAGGTTTAGAATAAGGGTAAGGGTTAGGTTTAGAATAAGGGTAAGGTTAGGGTAAGGTTTAGAATAAGGGTTAGGGTTAGGTTTAGAATAAGGGTAAGGGTTAGGGTAAGGTTTAGAATAAGGGTAAGGGTTAGGGTAAGGTTTAGAATAAGGGTTAGGGTAAGGTTTAGAATAAGGGTTAGGGTAAGGTTTAGAATAAGGGTTAGGGTAAGGTTTAGAATAAGGGTTAGGATTAGGTTTAGAATAAGAGTAAGGGTTAGGGTAAGGTTTAGAATAAGGGTAAGGGTTAGGTTTAGAATAAGGGTAAGGGTTAGGGTTAGGTTTAGAATAAGGGTAAGGGTTAGGGTAAGGTTTAGAATAAGGGTAAGGGTAAGGTTTAGAATAAGGGTAAGGGTTAGGGTAAGGTTTAGAATAATGGTAAGGGTTAGGGTTAGGTTTAGAATAAGGGTTAGGGTTAGGGTAAGGTTTAGAATAAGGGTTAGGGTAAGGTTTAGAATAAGGGTTAGGGTAAGGTTTAGAATAAGGGTAAGGGTTAGGGTAAGGTTTAGAATAATGGTAAGGGTTAGGGTTAGGTTTAGAATAAGGGTTAGGGTAAGGTTTAGAATAAGGGTAAGGGTTAGGGTAAGGTTTAGAATAAGGGTTAGGGTAAGGTTTAGAATAAGGGTAAGGGTTAGGTTTAGAATAAGGGTAAGGGTTAGGTTTAGAATAAGGGTTAGGGTTAGGTTTAGAATAAGGGTAAGGGTTAGGTTTAGAATAAGGGTAAGGGTAAGGTTTAGAATAAGGGTAAGGGTTTGGGTAAGGTTTAGAATAAGGGTAAGGGTTAGGTTTAGAATAAGGGTTAGGGTAAGGTTTAGAATAAGGGTAAGGGTTAGGGTAAGGTTTAGAATAAGGGTAAGGGTTAGGTTTAGAATAAGGGTAAGGGTTAGTAGGTAGTTGAAATGTTACTGATAGCCTGTAGAGCATCTACAGATGGACTTTCCAAATAAAGTGTTACCAGGATTTTTTACAACAACAAAAAATGCAGCGGACCTACTATTTCCCTATGCACACAAGAAAAAAAGGATAATTTAATAACAGGACTAAATTACTATTGACTGGAATAACATGAACATCCTTAAATACATATTTGAAACCAAAGACTTGAACATTTCAATAGCCTATCAACTCTAAATATATTTTTCTTACATCCAAATAAGATATCTATTCAATAAGGAATACAATAAATATTGCAAATATATTATTGTAGGTTACTAACCAATTTTCGTTAATCAAATATATTAACCTAATTTACTTAAATATAACAAATAAGGAAAACATTGAAGAAATATTTAATAACATTTGTTCATAACTTAAAACGCTGTCAGGGCCATAAAGTCTCAAACAGCATGTAAAAAAAATAAGATTTTACCAAAAAATATTCCTCGATTTCAAAATGTTCCAAGAAAATAATCCTCAATTTCGATCAGTTTCTTCACAGATCTGTATTCCATATGGATTGACTCATATGTATCGTACTCAACTATTCACAGTTGACTGATCCTTCCACACAGTACTATGGAAATCTGAACCTTCAAACCCATCTCTGCCTGTTGTCGCAGATGATGGTGACGTCCTGAGCTCCGTATATGGGTAGCTCCTCCTCTGCTTCCTCCGACCTCACTTCCTTCTCTATGTGACATCAGTAATCCACGGAAAAGTGGCCAGGTAATCCATGTCCAGAATTTAGGAATTCCTAAGCGACAGCATTACCAGTTTTCCCACTTTCCTCAGAGCCTTCCAGACCAGGTAATCCCAGACTTGGCATTAATTGAAATCATCTCTCCTCCTCTTCCTCAGATGAAGGTGTACTGGGTCATCTCCAGACAGCCTGTGCCCTACAGGGTAAAGGTGCCAGGTGAGATGCCCAGGATCAGTTGGCGTACTGGGCATAGAAGGCCACCTTGACCCTCTCTATCTGGTGACACAGCTTGATGGCTGGACCCAGCTTCAGCTCCATACACTCCTGGACTGTGGGCAGGGTCAGCAACAACAACGCCTGGCCATCTATGTCCTGCAGAGAGAATGTGAGAATAAGATAAGAAAGAGATAATAAGGACAGAGACAGATAATACGGACAGAGACAGAGAATAAGGACAGAGACAGAGACAGATAATACGGACAGAGACAGAGACAGAGAATAAGGACAGAGACAGATAATACAGACAGAGAGAGGAAAGGATGACAATGTTAATGACAACGTGAAGAGCGAGTCTGTATATCAAACAAGAAAGTGTATTGTTTTGGGGACATGTGTGTGTCTGCATGTATTTCAGAGTGTGTGCAAGCCTGGCCTGCTGAGGAGTGACGGACTCCATCCTAGCTGGAGGGGTGCTCTCATCATATATATGAACATAGACAGGGCTCTAACTCCTCTAGCTCCACAATGAGATGGGGTGCAGGCCAGGCAGCAGGCTGTTAGCCAGACTGCTAGCTTAGTGGAGTCTGCCACGAGCACAGTCAGTGTAGTCAGCTCAGCTATCCCCATTGAGACCGTGTCTGTGCCTCGATCTAGGTTGGGCAAAACTAAACATGGCGGTGTTTTCGCCTTTGCAATCTCACTGGAATGAGGATCTCCTCCATTCCTGTCATTATTGAAAGAGATTGTGATATCTCACATCTCAAAATAGGGTTACTTAATGTTAGATCCCTCACTTCCAAGGCAGTTATAGTGAACTAATCACTGATCATAATCTTGATGTGATTCGCCTGACTGAAACATGACGTAAGCCTGATGAATTTACGGTGTTAAATGAGGCCTCACCTCCTGGTTACACTAGTGACCATATCCCCCGCGCATCCCGCAAAGGCGGAGGTGTGGCTAACATTTACGATAGCAAATTTCAATTTAACCCCCCCCCCCAAAATGACTGCATTTTCATCTTTTGAGCTTCTAGTCATGAAATCTATGCAGCCTACTCAATCACTTTTTATAGTTACTGTTCACAGGCCTCCTGGGCCGCATACAGCATTCCTCACTGAGTTCCCTGAATTCCTATCGGACCTTGTAGTCATGGCAGATAATATTCACATTTTTGGTGACTTTGATATGGAAAAGTCCACAGACCCAATCCAAAAGGCTTTCGGAGCCATCATCGACTCAGTGGGTTTTGTCCAACATGTCTCCGGACCTACTCACTGCCACAGTCATACTCTGGACCTAGTTTTGTCCTGTGGAATAAATATTGTGGATCTTAATGTTTTTCCTCATAATCCTGGACTATTGGACCACATTTTATTACATTTGCAATCACAACAAATAATCTGCCTAGACCCCAACCAAGGATTATCAAAAGCCGAGCTATAAATTCTCGGACAACCCAAAGATTCTTGGATGCCCTTCCAGACTCCCTCCACCTACCCAAGGATGTCAGAGTACAAAAATTGGTTAACCACCTAACTGAGGAACTAAATGTAACCTTGCGTAATACCCTAGATGCAGTCGCACCCATAAAAACAAAAAAAAATTGTCATAAGAAACGAGCTCCCTGGTATACAGAAAATACCCGAGCCCTGAAGCAAGCTTCCAGAAAATTGGAACGGAAATGGCGCCACACCAAACTGGAAGCCTTCCGACTAGCTTGGAAAGACAGTACCGTGCAGTATCGAAGAGCCCTCACTGCTGCTCGATCATCCTATTTTTACAACGAAATTGAGGAGTCCAAAATGTATTTTTGATACTGTCACAAAGCTAACTAAAAAGCAGCATTCCCCAAGAGAGGATGGCTTTCACTTCAGCAGTGATAAATTCATGAACTTCTTCGATGAAAAGATCATGATCATTAGAAAGAAAATGAAGGACTTTAGATCTGCGTGTTTCTCCAAAGCTCAGTTGTCCTGAGTCTGCACAACACTACCAGGACCTATGATCAGGGGAGACGCTTTTTTTTTAATAAAAGCGTTTTTTTAATACTATATCTCTTGACACATTGATGAAAATAGTCATGGCCTCTAAACCATCAAGCTGCATACTGGACCCTATTCTGCGCTTGGCCCTCCTAGGTTGAACATAATAAACTGCTCCCTACCCACCGGATGTGTAGCAAACTCCCTAAAAGTGGCAGTAATAAAGCCTCTTGACCCAGGAAAAATAAAGAAAATCGTCCTATATCGAATCTCCCATTCGCAGTAACTCACTGCCTTTCTGAAGACAAACAATGTATACGAAACGCTTCAGTCTGGTATTAGACCCCATCATAGCACTGAGACTGCACTCGTGAAGGTGGTAAATTACCTTTTAAATCGCGTCAGACCGAGGCTCTGCATCTGTCCTCGTGCTCCTAGACCTTAGTGCTGCTTTTGATACGATCACCACATTCTTTTGCAGAGATTGGAAACCCAAATCGGTCTACACGGACAAGTTCTGGCCTGGTTTAGATATTATCTGATGGAAAGATATCAGTTTGTGTCTCTGGATGGTTTGTCCTCTGACAAATCAACTGTAAATGTCGGTGTTCCTCAAGGTTCCGTTTTAGGAGCACTATTGTTTTCACTATATATTTTACCTCTTGGTGGTGTCATTCGGAAACATCATGTTAACTTTCACTGCTATGCGGACGATACACAGCTGTACATTTCGATGAAACATGGTGAAGCCCCAAAATTGCCCTCCCTCAGACATAAGAAAGTGAATGGCGAAAAATGTTTTGCTTTTAAACTCGGAGAAAACAGAGATGCTGGTTCTAGGTCCCAAGAAACAAAGAGATCTTCTGTTGGATCTGACAATTAATCTTGATGGTTGTACAGTCGTCTCAAATAAAACTGAAGGACCTCGGCGTTACTCTGGACCCTGATCTCTCTTTTGACAAACATATCAAGACTGTTTCAAGGACAAGTTTTTTCCATCTTCGTAACATTGCAAAAATCTGAAACTTTGTCCAAAAATGATGCAGAAAAATTAATCCATGCTTGTCACTTCTACAGTAAATTAGACTACTGCAATGCTCTACTTTCCTGCTACCCGGAAATAAACTTCAGTAGGTGCTACACACGGCTACTAGAATCTTGACTAGAACCAAAAAAATGTGATCATGTTACTCCAGTGCTAGCCTCTCTACACTGGCTTCCTGTTAAGACTAGGGCTGATTTCAAGGTATTACTGCTAACATAGAAAGCATTACATGGGCTTGCTCCTACCCATCTTTTTCCGATTTGGTCCTGACGTACATACCTACACGTACGCTACAGTCACAAGACGCAGGCCTCCTTATTGTCCCTAAGTAAACAGCTGGAGACCTGGCTTTCTACTATAGGGCTACATTTTTATGGAATGGTCTGCCTATCTATGTGAGAGACGCAGACTCGGTCTCGACCTTTAAGACTTTATTGAAGACTCATCTCTTCAGTAGGTCCTATGATTGAGTGTAGTCTGGCCCAGGGGTGTGAAGATGAACGGAAGGCACTGTTGCAACGAACCACCCTTGCTGTCTCTGCCTGGCCGGTTCCCCTCTCTCCACTGGGATTCTTTGCCTCTAACCCTATTACGGGGGCTGAGTCACTGGCTTACTGGTGCTTTTCCATGCCGTCCCTAGGAGGGGTGCGTCACTTGAGTGGGATGAGTCACTGACGTGATCTTCCTGTCCGTGTTGGCGCCCCACTCGGGTTCGTGCCGTGGGGGAGATCTTCGTGGGCTATACTTGGCCTTGTCTCAGGGTAGTAAATTGGTGGTTGAAGATATCCCTTTAGTGGTGTGGGGGCTGTGCTTTGGCAAAGTGGGTGGGGTTATGTCCTGCCTGGTTGGCTCTATCCGTGGGTATCGTTGGACAGGGCCACAGTGTCTCCCGACACCTCCTGTCACAGCCTCCAGTATTTATGCTGCAATAGTTTGTGTCGGGGGGATAGGGTCAGTCTGTTATATCTGGAGAATTAACATTTCTCCTGTCTTATCCGGTGTCCTGTGTGAATTTAAGTATGCTCCCTCTAATTCTCTCTCCCCCTCTTCTCTCGGAGGACCTGAGCCCTAGGACCATGCCTCAAGACTACCTGGCTTTAAGACTCCTTGCTGTCCCCAGTCCACCTGGTCATGCTGCTGCTCTAGTTTCAACTGTTCTGCCTGCGGCTATAGGACCCTGACCTGTTCAACGGACGTGCTACCTTGTCCCGGACCTGCTGTTTTCGACTCTCTCTCTCTACCGCACCTGCTGTCTCTAACTCTGAATGATTGGCTATGAAAAGCCAACTGACATTTACTCCTGAGGTGCTGACCTGTTGCACCCTCTACAACTACTGTGATTATTATTATTTGACCCTGCTGGTCATCTATGAACGTTTGAACATCTTGGCCATGTTTTGTTATAATCTCCACCCGGCACAGCCAGAAGAGGACTGGCCACCCTCAGAGCCTGGTTCCTCTCTAGGTTTCTTCCTAGATTCCTGCCTTTCTAGAGAGCTTTTCCTAGCCACCATGCTTCTATATCTGCATTGCTTGCTGTTTAGGGTTTTAGGCTGTGTTTCTGTATAGCACTTTGTGACATCGGCTGATGTAAAAAGGGCTTTATAAATACATTTGATTGATTGTGTGTACCTGCTCCTGGAAGATCTTGGCGAGAGCAGCACAGTCGGTGGAGGTGATGAAGTTGACCACGTCTTCTACGGACCACTCCAGAGGGTTCCTCTCCAACACCAGCTGGCACTCCGCCTCACTACACTCCACCTGGAGGACCACAGGACACATGGCCACAAAGATCAATCTACATACAGGACCTTTATCGACTTGATATGACAGCCGGACGCCATTCACTGACCATATCTGGGCCACCCGGCCACCAGGGAGCCAAAGAACCCATCAAATACTAAATCACATCTTCATTATTGTGGGTCTGTGTGTGTCTCTGCGTGTAGCGTTCTCTCTCACCTGCATCTCCTGTCTTTTGGGTGGGTGGTACTTGCTCTCCTGGTTATATGACAGGGACCGAGTGCTCCGCCTCCTGCTTTCAGGACCCTCGCGGCTGCTCGAAGCTACGCCGGTATGGGTGGCCCTGCGTAGCGTCACGGCGCGCCGCGGCCGGCTGTTAGCCACCTCCACAGAGGACGTGTCTGTGTGGTCCTCGCGCGGCTCAGAGCTGGTGCCTTCTTCACTGCCCGACTGCAACATAAGATCATCTTCATCCTCGTCTTCATCACTGTCCTGTAGGGAGTTATAGGGTCAATCTTAGTGCAGTGACAATCAAGTCCATTATATAATAGAGAGAAAGACACACAAAGAGAGAGAGGAGAGAGAGCGAGAGAAAAACATGAAAAGAGAGAAAGAGAGAAGAGCCAGTCCGAGAAGAGACACGCGAGAGAGAGACACGAAAAGAGAGATAGAGAGAGGAGACACGAGAGAGACACGCGAGAGACACAGAGAGAGAAACATGAAAATAGAGAGACACACCGAGAAAAAGAGAGCAAGAGAGAGCGAGAGAGACAAAGAGAGAAAGACACACGATGAGTGAGAAAAAGACACATGGAGAGAAAGAGAGAGAGAGACACGAAGCGAGAGAGCGAGAAAGAAAATGAAAAAGAGAGGGGGAGGGGAACACAGCCTTCACTCTTACACACAAGAGAAATAGAGGGAGAGCTCTGTCAGACCTGTGGTGACCCTGCAGGAGTGTAGTCCACTGCAGACGAGCGCCGTTTCTTCTGGACAAAGATGGCCTTCCTCTTCTTCCTGCGTCGTGTGGGTTTGGCCTCCAGACTCTCCTCTCCTCCAAACGGCTTAGACAGCTTCTTCTTCTTACCGTAGTAATACGCTGGGGACACAACACTCCACACAGTTCATATGGGCTCAATTCTGATGCAGGTTAGCTATTTATTTAAAGGGGGTTTAATCAAACAAATGGCTGTGTGTATTTTCGTGTGTGTGTGTGTGTGTGTTTTTTGTGACAGACACACAAACTCACACTTGTAGAAAATTACTGTATTTGTTCGCGCACGCACACACCAACCTACAAACATATATGAAGTTGATCTTAGTTCCCATTAACAGAAACCCACACATGAACACACAAGTAGAGTAACCACACCTACACACACACACTCACTATATTTGGTCTTTGTCTGCACGGAGCAGTTCTCAGGACACTGGTCTGTGACTTGGACGGGGCTGAAGAGGTTGGGACAGCACTGCAGCTTCACACACACTTTGCGACAGAAGTCTGGGATCTGCTCTGCCAGACGCACGATCCGAATGGACGATCGATACGTCTTCCCTTTGTATCTAAGGAGTGGAGAGAAACAGTGTCAGCTTGGGCCAATGGGATTGTTCATACAGGACCTTAAACTCAGGATGTTCACCAGGAGCGTGTTCTGGTCTGATGTGGCTTGTCTTGTGACTTAAAAATGGGTCCTAAATTGTCGCTCCAATCCCGGTCGAGCTCCTCCAGGTGGGACTCACTTGGCTTTGAGGGTCTCCTCGTGGCAGTCCCAGTGCTGGTCTTCCACATCCTGTAGCTCCCTCAGGACACGCCCAGGCTTGTAGGCCGCATTGATCAACATGCTCAGCACCTGCACGGGGACACACAGGAGAACACACTTTCTTTAAAAAAAACATTGTCATTGTTTTCTCCCTAGATGTGAAGTGAAGTTTTTTAACCTTTATTTAACTAGGCAAGTCAGTTAAGAACAAAAACCAGCAGAACACAAACACACGAACCATCAAACACACTCAAATGAGCAAGGACACCAATTCACACACTCTCACTAGGGGGCATCTAGGGAAATTAAAGGCTGTTTTTGCTGAGTTACTGTGTGTGTGTGTGTGTGTGTGTGTGTGTGTGTGTGTGTGTGTGTGTAAACAGAAATGACTGACAGTTCACATTAAACTGAAGCTGCTGCTGAGAGACCGCAGGTGGTTAACAAGACATTTCCTTCTCTCCTCCCTCCCTCCCTCTCCAGTCCTTTAATTAGGCATATGCCTCTCCACCTCCAGAGTCTGTTAGTTTTTCTGATCCCATAGGCCCCTGGTCAAAACTAGTGGGAATAGATTTGGATGCAACCAGTATGTTGATGTTTCTCTACTTACCTCTTTGAGGACCAGAGTGCATTTCCCCGGCCCTACAGCCTGTGGCAGCTCAGCGATGCGCCCCTTGTTTAGGTAAGGGCCAGAGAAACAGCGGTGGTTCACATAGATCCTGGAGCAACAGTATCTCCCATTGGCTGAGCCTGGGGAGGAGAGAGATAAGCATCATGGGACATCAGACAATCCTCCAATGACAGACAGGTATAAGATTGTCAGGCAGCCTATCAAGTTCAATCTCTTGATAGACTATATAGAAGTCCAATTATTTTTTTCACTATCAGAATTGGGCTTTGTTTAGACAGGTTTTCTTACTAATTGGCCTTTTGACCGATCAGATCAGCTCTGAAAAATATCTGATGTGACTGTTCAAAAGACAAATGAGTGGAAAAAAACAGCAGAATTGGGCTGCCTGTGTAAAAGCAGCCTAACACTTACATTATGTATGACTTGTTCTGAAACTCCACTGGCTTGTTAATGAGGCTTGTATTGGAGGTGTGCTGTACATAATGTAGTGTGATGCCACACCTCAGTTTACACTTTGTTACTCATACACCTGGAAGTGCACAGCTCCGGTTGAATAGTAATTAGACTAATGATAAATATGCATGAGCAGAACTTAGGACATGCGTCTCTTATGGACATAATACTGATGCGCACCCCCCCCCCCCACACACACACACCCTTAAAAAATAAACAGAACATTGGCCGTGTAAAATGTCGAGACGAGTGCTAACAGAAGTGTTATATTGATTAATATGTAGAAGTTTGCTAGAACGCAACACTTTTCTGAGACAAGCTGTGAGATACCAATCAGCGATTGTGAAGAGCAACTGTTAGACGAATGTTGTTTGCTCATCAATATGAATCTGCTTTGAAACAGGTGTGGCTAACGCACACACACACACTCTGTTTACAGGGCTTTTCCATGTTAATCATTATCATTAACTCTCATTTTCATTAATAGCTATAAATAATTCATTACATACAGTTGAAGTGGGAAGTTCACATACACCTTAGCCAAATACATTTAAACTCAGTTTTTCACAATTCCTGACATTTAATCCTAGTAAAAATGCCCTGTCTTAGGTCAGTTAGGATCACTGCTTTATTTTAAGAATGTAAAATGTCAGAATAATAGTAGAGAGAATGATTTATTTCAGCTTTTACTTATTTCATTTGCGACCAAGCTTTAACTTCCTGACTGATGTCTTGAGATGTTGCTTCAATATATCCACATCATTTTCCTTCCTCATGACGCCATCTATTTTGTGAAGTGCACCAGCCCCTCCTGCAAGCAAAGCACCCCCACAACATGATGCTGCCACCCCCGTGCTTCACGGTTGGGATGGTGTTCTTCGGCTTGCAAGCCTCCCCCTTTTTCCTCCAAACATAACGATGGTCATTATGGCCAAACAGTTCTATTTTTGTTTCATCAGACCAGAGGACATTTCTCCAAAAAGTACGATCTTTGTCCCCATGTGCAGTTGCAAAACGTAGTCTGGCTTTTTTATGGCAGTTTTGGAGCAGTGGCTTCTTCCTTGCTGAGTGGCCTTTCAGGTTATGTCGATATAGGACTCGTTTTACTGTGGATATAGATACTTTTGTACTGGTATCCTCCAGAATCTTCACAAGGTAATTTGCTGTTGTTCTGGGATTGATTTGCACTTTTCGCACCAAAGTGCGTTCATCTCTAGGAGACAACGCGTCTCATTCCTGAGCGGTATGACGGCTGCGTGGTCCCATGGTGTTTATACTTGCGTACCATTGTTTGTACAGATGAAAGTGGTACCTTCAAGCGTTTGGAAATTGCTCCCAAGGATGAACCAGACTTGTGGGGGTCTACAATTCTTTTCTGAGGTCTTTTGATTTTCCCATGATGTCAAGCAAAGAGGCACTGAGTTTGAAGGTAGGCCTTGAAATACATCCACAGGTACACCTCCAATTGACTCAAATTATGTCAATTAGCCTATCAGAAGCTTCTAAAGCCATTACATAATTTTCTGGAATTTTCCAAGCTGTTTAAGGGCAGTCAACTTAGTGTATGTAAACTTCTGACCCACTGGAATTGTGATACAGTGAATTATAAGTGAAATAATCTGTCTGTAAACAATTGTTGGAAAAATTACTTGCGTCATGCACAAAGTAGATGTCCTAACCGACTTGCCAAAACTATAGTTTGTTAACAAGACATTTGTGGAGTGGTTGAAAAACGAGTTTTAATGACTCCAACCTAAGTGTATGTAAACTTCCGACTTCAACTGTATTTGAATTATGAATCGTGTTTACCTGTATCCATGGCAACGGGCTCACAGAGGTTGAGAGGGATTGTCTCCACGGGTTGTGGCGGAACCAACCTACAGACGGAATATCAATCAATCCATGAACCAATCAATCAATCAATCAATCAATCAATCAAGTGAACAGCCAAGCCATCCAATCATTCAATCAACGATACAGCCATTTAAGACCCAGTCCGATTTAGCTTAGTGTGATACGTGTCCTTCCCTTAACACAACTGAACAACAATGGATTGAGGGATTATTGATGAATGAGTCCCTTGGGTGAGAGATATGGTAAAAGAGGTTAGACGAGAGAGGTTGACAAAGTGTTACTGAAAGCCTCATATGTCGTCTCTGAACGACCACTACCCTGATCCTTCAGAGCTGCGTTTCCCAGCCGCGACTGAAACATGTCATTTGTCAATATAATAAATCTGTCCACTGAAGAAAAAAAAAGAGGCAATTTCCAAGTGAACAGCTAGCTACTGTTTCGGGGGGGAAGGCTATGGTTTGAGAGAGAGGGGCCTTGAGGCTTTTTAAGGGTATCTACTTGAGTGTGTTCTCCATCTAGGAGGTTGTATTGTAAAGTATAGGCCATGCATTTCTGTGGCTGCTGAAATGGCTTGGCAATGAATTGATTTGTTTTTAGAGTGGAATAGCAATCTGTGTGATGGAACTGTTAAAGTGCTGGATGGGGCTTTTCAAGAAGGGAATGGAACAGTGAGGGTTTTAAATTGGAGTGGTTCTCTGTAGTTTTGGATCATCAGCGAACTTACTGCTTCTCTGGCTGGACGACGGCTATCTTCTTCTGCTGCTGGCCTGCAATCAACACAAAATAATAGGGTTTGCACTGTGTGTGTGTGAGAGAGAGAGCGAGAGATGCGGGGATACTTACAGACAGGCTTCAGTGGTGGAGTCAAGAGGTAAGCATTGGTTTCACACCATCCTACAGGAAAGATGTCCATGGACTCCACATCCACAATACATTCAGGGACGGACTTAGGCAGGCCTGGAGAGGGACAAAAGACCATGGGGTAAGACAGCTGTCCACACACACACACACACACACACACACACACACACACACACACACACACACACACACACACACACAGGTCTCACCTTCCAGTCTGAGCCACAGCAGGCGACCCCTGACCTGTGTGATCTGAGCCACACACACCTCGGTGGGCCTGACAGGGTTAACGGCCTCCAGCCACATGTCTTTAGCGAAGCCTCGGCTCTGCCACGCCTACACACACAGACAAACAGCCAATGGGATAAACAGTAGACATAACAATGGATCCTTCTGACAAGACTTGAGCCACACACATTGTCTGTATAATCGTTCATTTAAAAAGGTGCAATATGCAGAAATTTCCTGGTTGCAAAAATTCTAATAGTTCACCTAATTTCATTTTGTGACAAAACAAGCAGTCATTGTGTACAGAATCATTGTACCATCTAAACCGTTGTGAAATATACTGCTCAAAAAAATAAAGGGAACACTTAAACAACACATCCTAGATCTGAATGAAAGAAATAATCTTATTAAATACTTTTTTCTTTACATAGTTGAATGTGCTGACAACAAAATCACACAAAAATAATCAATGGAAATCCAATTTATCAACCCATGGAGGTCTGGATTTGGAGTCACACTCAAAATTAAAGTGGAAAACCACACTACAGACTGATCCAACTTTGATGTAATGTCCTTAAAACAAGTCAAAATGAGGCTCAGTAGTGTGTGTGGCCTCCACGTGCCTGTATGACCTCCCTACAATGCCTGGGCATGCTCCTGATGAGGTGGCGGATGGTCTCCTGAGGGATCTCCTCCCAGACCTGTACTAAAGCATCCGCCAACTCCTGGACAGTCTGTGGTGCAACGTGGCGTTGGTGGATGGAGCGAGACATGATGTCCCAGATGTGCTCAATTGGATTCAGGTCTGGGGAACGGGCGGGCCAGTCCATAGCATCAATGCCTTCCTCTTGCAGGAACTGCTGACACACTCCAGCCACATGAGGTCTAGTATTGTCTTGCATTAGGAGGAACCCAGGGCCAACCGCACCAGCATATGGTCTCACAAGGGGTCTGAGGATCTCATCTCGGTACCTAATGGCAGTCAGGCTCCCTCTGGCGAGCACATAGAGGGCTGTGCGGCCCCCCAAAGAAATGCCACCCCACACCATGACTGACCCACCGCCAAACCGGTCATGCTGGAGGATGTTGCAGGCAGCAGAACGTTCTCCACGGCGTCTCCAGACTCCAGACTGTGCTCAGTGTGAACCTGCTTTCATCTGTGAAGAGCACAGGGCGCCAGTGGCGAATTTGCCAATCTTGGTGTTCTCTGGTAAATGCCAAACATCCTGCACGGTGTTGGGCTGTAAGCACAACCCCCACCTGTGGACGTCGGGCCCTCATACCACCCTCATGGAGTCTGCTCAAACGGTCAGAAACAGACACATGCACATTTGTGGCCTGCTGGAGGTCATTTTGCAGGGCTCTGGCAGTGCTCCTCCTGCTCCTCCTTGCACAAAGGCGGAGGTAGCGGTCCTGCTGCTGGGTTGTTGCCCTCCTACGGCCTCCTCCACGTCTCCTGATGTACTTGCCTGTCTCCTGGTAGCGCCTCCATGCTCTGGACACTACGCTGACAGACACATCAAATCTTCTTGCCACAGCTCGCATTGATGTGCCATCCTGGATGAGCTGCACTACCTGAGCCACTTGTGTGGGTTGTAGACTCCGTCTCATGCTACCACTAGAGTGAAAGCACCGCCAGCATTCAAAAGTGACCAAAACATCAGCCAGGAAGCATAGGAACTGAGAAGTGGTCTGTGGTCCCCACCTGCAGAACCACTCCTTTATTGGGGGTGTCTTGCTAATTGCCTATAATTTCCACCTGTTGTCTATTTCATTTGCACAACAGCATATGAAATTTATTGTCAATCAGTGTTGCTTCCTAAGTGGACAGTTTGATTTCACAGAAGTGTGATTGACTTGGAGTTACATTGTGTTGTTTAAGTGTTCCCTTTATTTTTTTGAGCAGTGTATATTTTCCTTAACCCAAAATATTGTCTTTTCAGCTGTTTGAAGCTGGTGTAAAAAAACTAAAGCTGTGAACACCAGTGCACATAGAACAGACCCAGGGCTTCTTAGACTTGCTTTCAATGATAATGACAGATCTATGACTGACATTTCTATGTGAATTTGGTCGGGTCGTCTAAAAAGTGACATAATGCAGCTTTAAGGGGGGTGGGCACAGGGACGACAAGAGGGAGGAAGAGAGGGGGAGGAGAGGGATGGAGAGAAGGATGAGGACAGTGGGGAGAAGAGGCATGGAGAGAGGGAAGAGGAGAGGGATGGAGAGAGAAGGATGAGGCAAGGAACTGAAGGAGGAAGGAAGCAAAAGTATCTTACGTCGGGGAAGCATGCATCGGGGGCGGTCTCAGTCCCGCTCTGTTTCAGGTAGTCCGCCCAATCAAAGTCCTGGCTCAGGTAGCCCCTGGGCCGCTCTAGACCAATCCCATTCTTCAGACACCACTGGACGGGGAGGATGCCCGGCGACTCAGAATGGCACACCAGGGACTGGGGTGTGGCCTCTGGAGTGAAGTCATCCACTGTGACCTGGAAGTAGTGCTCATTGTAGACCTATAGAGAGCCATTATTACCATAGCTGCATTAACACATCGAAACACTTTTAAGGGTATGGCTAGGTTGGATACTGTTTGGTGGGGTTTGATAGAGTTGGCTAAGGTTTGAGATGGTCAGGTAGGCCCACCTGTGTGACAGATACAGGGCAGATGTGGAACGGTTCCGACGGCGACACCATCTCGAGCTTCATCCCCGCCCGGAAGGAGTGCTTGGTCAGGTCTGCATGGTCCTGAAACAACCGGGTCACCGTGGAAAACACACACGTCTTTTAATGATCACTGCAAACAGCCTTTGTTAACAAACACTAAGCAGTGGGGCTAGGCTATATAATTAAAATGTTATTACTTTGATATTACTGACTAGTCTGCTCAACCGCCCAAATATGCTCTGAGTTAGATCAAATAATGGCTATGTGAGTCTAACTAACTGTCTGTGACAGGTGTGTTTGACCTATAGGGACAGATAGAGCGAGCCCATCAGACAGGTCCAGCCCATCAGACAGGTCCAGCCAGATCACTGTCGTCTGTACGACAGGTACACACCCAGACTTAAGAGGGGCGTGGGAAATACAGCAGCTTATCACCACACACACACACCATAAACCACCCACACAGTAAAACACAACCACACAATAAAACACAACCACACAATAAAACACACCCACAGATAGGAGGAGAGGTGTCTGAGCCACGTAGCATAAACATTTTACAGTGACATTTGAGTTATTCAGCAGACGCTCTTATGCAGAGTGACTTACAGATGGTGCTCTCATCTTAAGATAGCTCGGTGAGACAACACATCACAGTCGTAGCAAGTACATTTTCCCTCAACAAAGTAGTTACTCGCAAAAGTCAGTGCTTTTGTTTACCATGGGATTTATTTATGATACTCTTTAAAGTATCATTAAAAAAAAAGGGGGTAGCTTGTTTGACCATTGGGGAGCCAGGACAGAGAAGAGTTTTGACTGGGTTGAGTGGAATCTGATAACAACATGATATTGTCTGTTAAATGACTGATTGGAACTCAGGGGTTTGGCGACATTGATTAAGTGAGTATTTGATTTGTGTAACTGTTAAACCACCAGCCCCACATGGCCTGATAGCACACACAGTAAGAATGGTCACGGGAACTGACGAACCTGCACAAGAGTACACATGAAGTCGGTTGTGTGTAGAAGTACTTCCTGTGTCACAGGGCTACTTCCTGTGTGGCTGACCCTCACCTTAAACACCTCCAGGGGCAGTGGGTTCTGCTGGGCCTCGCTCCGCGCCACCTCCAGGGCCTCCTGCCACTCAAGGGCGCTCTTCAGGCCACGCAACTCTGAGACGAGAGAGAGATGACAGTCAGAATATGACTCTCTGAAACTCAGCATCAAATTAAAGACCTTACAAATCTCTCCCAAATGTTTATTTAAAGGGATATATTCAGCAATGGCTCACAAAACTACCTTTAACTTCCTTCAAACTGCATGCAGACATAAAAATGGTGTCCATGGGTTCATCTGACTCTGGGTTAGTAGAAAGGGCTTCATTGCAAACATCTCACACTATCCCTTTAATAAAACCTCTCCCAGTGTTTCCCAAATGTCTTTTTGTTTTTTAATCAAATGCCATTTAAAGGAATACGTCTTACGACCACATGACCCTCCCCTTCCCACTCTCTACAAACTGGCTTAACTAGAACTACTGCTGAGACTGGATACACTCATTTGGATTTCTATTGATCATTTGGAGACGAGATTTCTAAAGTTTGGTGGAGTTCCATTTTATGTCCAAACAGTCGACCGGTATATATGTATGTCTGAAGGAACATGTTTGTGTGTCATTGCAAGTGTGTTGCGTTCTGTGGAAAGGCATTTTTTGACAAAGTCATCAGTTCTGTAGAAGTTGAAACTGAAAGATCTTGAATATGAACAGAAGCCAACATGTTGAGTCATTCAGAGAGACAGAGAAAGAGACAGACAGACAGACAGACAGAGAGACAGACAGAGAGACAGACAGAGAGACAGACAGAGAGACAGACAGAGAGACAGACAGAGAGACAGACAGACAGAGATGGTGGTTTATGATATTGAACAGAGAGAAGGGAAACTCCCAGCTGCTCTGAACGGTGTAAAGCAGTCATAAAAACGTTGACACATGATAGATGATTATGTGTGGGCGTAACTTTGATCCTCACTACATCAAGGTTACCATTTGATCCTAATCTATGGCTCTCATGGGATACAATTCATAAGTAACCCGTAATAATCCGTAAATCCAATAGAGTTGGAGAGTCCTGGAAAGTTGCAGGTTTTTGTTTCAGCCCAGCACTTAAAACTACCACTACCACAGCTGAATGTGACCCAGAGCCCCTACCTCCATGCAGCTATGACCCCTCACCCTTACCTGCTGGGGGCTCCAGTGACAGGCGGTTCTCCTGAGCCCAGCCCAGTGGGCGGAGCCTCACGTCGAGGTAGAACAGCCAGGTGTCGTGGGTGTCGACTTGGAGTCCCACATGGCGCAGGCGGAGCCTCCCACCAATGTTCTGGGCGACGCGGGCAGCCCAGTAGAGGAAGGGGTCAGTGAGGTCCCGTACCTCCATCACCGAACCCTCCACAATCAGATCCACTGTGTTCTTCCCCCTCAGAGGCTAGAGAGAAGGATGGGAAGACGGAGAGGAGAAGAGGGAATTGATGGAAAGTATTCAAATCTGTGTGTACAGTGCCTTCAGAAAGTATTCACACCCCTTGACTTTTTCCACATTTTGTTGTGTTGTAGCCTGAATTTAAAATGGATGGTGTCCCCCAGGGCTCAGTTCGAGGCCCTCTCCTCTTCTCTCTATACACCAAGCCACTGGGCTCTGTCATATCCTCACATGGTCTCTCTTATCATTGCTATGCAGATGACACTCAACTACTTTTCTCCTTCCCCCCTTTCTGACACCCAGTTGGCGACATGCATCTCTGCATGCCTGGCAGATATCTTAGCTTGGATGTCGGCCCACCACCTCAAGCTCAACAAGACGAAGCTGCTCTTCCTACCGGGGAAGGCCTGCCGGCTGAAAGACCTCTCCATCACAGATCACAACTCCACAGTGTCGCCCTCCCAGAGTACAAAGAACCTTGGCGTGACCCTCGACAACACCCTGTCGTTCTCTGCAAACATCAAAGCAATGACTCCATCCTGCAGGTTCATGCTCTACAATATCCGTAGAGTATGACCCTACCACACGCAGGAAGCTGCGCAGGTCCTAATCTAGGCACTTGTCATCTCCCGTCTGGACTCCTGCATCTCCCCAAACTCTCCCATGTCATCCCGCTCCTTCGCACACTCCATTGGCTTCAGGTCGAAGCTAGCATCCACTACAAGACCATGGTGCGTACCTACGGAGCAGCAAGAGGAACTACCCCTCCCTAACTTCAGGCTATGCTCAAATCCTACACACCCCAACCCGAGCACTCCTTTCTGCCACCTCCGGTCCCTTGGCCGTCCCATCCCTATGGGAGGGCAGCTTCCGCTCAGCCCAGTCCAAGCTCTTCCAGAGCCAGCATCCCCCTAAAGTTAGGACAGCTGAAACTGAAAGTCCCTGCCCATCTTCCGAAAGCACCTGAAACCCTACCTCTTCAAAGAATATCTTAAAAGAAACGGAATAGAGCTAAGCACAGGCAAAATCCTAGAGGAAAACCTGGTTCAGTCTGATTTTCACCAGACACTGGGAGATAAATTCACCTTTCAGCAGGGCAATAACCTAAAATACAAGGCCAAATATACATTGGAGTTTCTTACTAAGACGACATTGAATGTTCCTGAGTTGCCTAGTTACAGTTTTGTCTTAAATCGGCTCGAAAATCTATGGCAAGACTTGAAAGTGGCTGTCTAGCAATGATCAACAACCAACTTGACAGAGCTTGAAGAATATTTTAAAGAATAATGTGCAAAATCTGTCAAATCCAGGTGTGTAAAGCGCTTAGAGACTTACCCAGAAATGCTCACAGCTGTAAATCACTGCCAAAGGTTATTCTAACATGTATTGACTAGTGAATAATTATGTGAATGAGATATTTCTGTATTTCATTTTCAATACATTTGCTAACATTTCTGAAATCCTATTTTCCCTTAGTGATTGTGGGGGTATTGTGTGTAGATGGTTGAGAACAAAAATAAATGTAATCCATTTTTGAATTCAGGCTGTAAGACAACACAATACGGAATAAGTCAAGGGGTATGAATTTTTTGACGGCACTGCATGTGTGATTTCCCCTCTTTGAAAGGGAACTGGTATCATCTGGGGTGAAACTTCCGCTTTTCATACAGAGCTCAACAGATTAGCTAAAGCTCTAAATGTGTTGATGGTTAATACACGGCTGTACACAGTCTCATTATCTCTCTCCCTCGTTCTCTCCATCTCGTTCTCCGTCACACTCCCACTGAGACAGTACTCACCCCTTCCAGTAGGTTTGCTGGTGCGGTCCGTGAGCCAGTCAAGTCCTGGATGAGAAAATCTGTCCAGTCACTGTACTTCTCCTTGATGGCTACAAGACAGAACAGAGGGAGAGACGGACGGTCAAATATACTGTGCTGTGCTAGTGAAACCATACATGACAATGCAATTACATATATTAGCACCAGGCTAAGCAGTGAACAACAGCAGAAAACAGTTAGATACAGAGCACTACAGTACAGAGCAGTCCACATAAACAGGTGTTGAGAGATACAATGGGAGCATGGTAGAGAAAGGCAGGCATGAACGAACACACACACACACACACGTATTACCCTCTCCAGAACCATTTAAACGGTTGGTTCCCGCTCATTTGCATAGGACATGTTTGTTTACTCCACTTTCTGTTTCCCACAGTGCAACAGTAGTGATGTTTAATTCATGGTGCATTGTGGGTCTTGATTTTACTTCGACTCCACGCTGACTAGTGACTTCCCCACAGGTCTACACAGGTCTACCAAAGCCAGTACAGTATGAAGATGGGCAGAAACTGCTACTCCAATAGAAATCCCCGAACACACTTGTAGGCGATGTCATGGCGACATTGGCTAGCTAAACTCACGCGTAGAAACACTTCATCGGGTTTAACGGTCGCCTCACACCGGACTGCGTATGTGCTGGCCGTCAAATCAAAGGCCCTTCTTCGATATAAAGTTGTTTTTGACTCAAATTAAAACGTTTCAGTTTGTCACTTTCACGAGGTTGGAGTAATAACATGTTCAACTACTGAAGACATTTGCTCCAATCGAGGTTGTGCTTTTAGATTTCAAGAAAATGAACAGCTAAGGCAGGGGTGTCAAACTTAAATCAGCACAAGGGCCATTTTGAAAAAAACTCCAATGATTTTGCGGGCCAGACACTGCCATTTGGCATGCAGCACGTTGGCAGTGCTTGCTGCGACTTGTGGTGCAGCGCATCGCGGGCGGTATGGAAGCGGGCCAAAATGAATTGACAACCCAAGTCATTACGCAGGCCTCATGTTTGACACATCATTTTTCACTTCTCTCATTGACTTCTCAAACCCCAAAAACCGGCCTGGTCTGCTTGGTCGGTTTCGCAATTGTTGTCTGGAAGTCTCGCGATGTTTAGAGGCTCTGTGGTTTTGAAACTCGGTGGTCCTACTAAATCACACACACACACACACACAACTAATCTATTTTTAAGTGATGAGTTATCCACCCCTCTCCAAAGACATCTACATCTAATGCTCTAGGTTTACAGTCACCAACTGGACGCAAAAATTCGGAGAATATCTGACTCAACGGGGCATGGTGAGATGAGTCACAGTAGAATGACTAGTGGCCAGCAGTAGCCTAGATCATGGAGGATTACACCGCTATCTGTTATTAAGCCACGCCACACTTAGAAAACAAATAGAATAATTCATTCCTATGGGAGAGAACAGAGGTATTTTTCCCTCATTTTATATTCTCTCATTAGTATATTCTTCTGAAGCCAGATGAGTCCGATTTAGAGAAACAGTCAATTAATTTTCCTAAAAACAAATCACTCTGTCTGTCTGTCTCGGGACATGGCTGATCCTTTTTTCCATGCATGGTGCAAATACGGTTGCAAATAATGTCCCTCTGCCCCAGTGCATCTCTCCACACCACCCCTGGTTAATAATAGTGTTTTTTTCCACACACACACACACACACACACACACACACACTGCTCCTATTGATCTCCGGTGTGCAGAAATAGATCAACTATTTTTACAGATCCTCCTAGATTAGTCATCAAGCCATTTAGAATAGGCCACAGAGCAGAATGCAGGCTGCTGCTTCGGCATCTGAACTTCTGCCCATCCCCCTCTCCCTCCTCGGCTCCCTCCGGTCCAGAGTGTAGTTACAGTACTAGTTTGCATGTAAATTATATTTTTTGCTTCCTTTTTCTTGCCCATCCTCCAGGCGATAGACACTGAGGCAAATCCTGACTTCCACAAAACAATAACGGCATAATTTACTTTGAAGAGAACCCCCTCTCCCCTTTTCTATCTTTCGTCTTCTCCCCTCCCCCAATCCTCTCCTCTCTTTTCTCTCTCTCTCCTAGCTTTTGCTATACTGGGAGACATCCAAACAAATATCCAACATACAAAAAAAAACAGATTTGCATATCCAACAACAAGCCATTGTGTAAACAGACAGTGAAGGCTAATTCAAAAGCGTATTTAAGAGAATCAAAGCGATTATTAAAAGAACAAGTCTGGCCTGTATCATGGCAGGGAGGGATGTTTTCATCTGTGATCACAGCAGTACAGCAGATTCTAATCAGGGCTAATGGGACCAAATGAGACGATTTATTCTCAGTCTCACACAGTGCTTATCTAGTCATTATTATTACAGTGGCATAGTAAACCACACTGAGATACAATCTATCTACCAAGTCTTCTGGGGGTCTTGTAAGACTGAATTACTAGTATAACCACAGACCCTATATCAGGGTTTAATATCTACCAGGAACAACCTAATGATCTACTGCTAGTACATAAGTACCCCATTGTTTAACCAGGTGGGTTGGAGACAACAAACTACCTTTTAGAAAAATGCCAAAATACTCAAAGTAGAGAGACAAAAATCAACAGCAGAGATACAGGTGAATGTTATTTATAGTCAGAACTGTAGCTCAATAGTCACTGAAGGACAGCCAACAGGACAGACAGACACCTCTCTGCTGTGATAGGCTAAATCATGTGTAGGCGGGTGTTTTTTTTACGACGAGGGAGACGCCCTAGCTAGTGATGTTAACCGTTAATGTAAAGCCATGTTGGTGAGAAGTCAGGAGTGAATAAAAGACAGCCATGAAATATGAATTAGCTCAGATGTGTTTACAGTAAGTGCGGTGAATTTACTGCCCCAGGACGTAAGGGGTTAAGAGTGTGTGTTAAGAGTGTGTGTGAGAAGTGTGTGTAGGTGGGGTGGGGCGGGGCATTTGTAAATGGCTGCTATAATGACATGCATGACTAAACCTAATATCACCTGGGCTAGGTAGAGAACAAGACTGGCCCACACTAAATACATCCAACACTAGGTATATAATCATAATGAAAATGGACAAAAGCAAATGAGTTAGGGAGATGGGACTACACCCATCCACACTATACTACACTACACACCAAGTAAATACAAAGCGGTCGCAAAACAGGTGGTGGAGATGGGCAGGATGGGTCATTTGGGTATCAAATCAGTCCTGACCTGCTCTTTCTGACTGCCTTGTGTTAGTTGGCTTGTCTTTGACCACGTTGATACGAGTGTGTAGTCCTTCCTGCCAACTAAGGATTCATTCATGCACTATTAAGGACAGAGGCAGGTCAAGAGTGTTCATACACACAGAGAGCTGTGAAGTAGGCCTGAGCCCCATCTCAGCGCCTCCTCTCTAGCAGGTCCTGGCAGGAAGGAGTGAGTCTGGTGAATGCATTATGCAAATGACCTCTGTGGGGTTCTGAGAGCGGCGCTGTTATCACATGACTAAACTTGTGATACCTTCAAAGCTCCTGACACAAACCCACACAGGAATGCAAACAAACAAGCGCGCACACACACACACACACACACAGGGCTTGCATATGCAGCCAAACATGAAATATTGTTACTCTTCACATTTTTTCGCTGCAACACTGCTCTCTGTTTATTATCTATGCATAGTTACTTTAACTATACCTACATGTACATATTACCTCAATTACCTGGACTAACCGGTGCCCCGGCACACCGACTCTGTACCGGTACCCCCTGTATATAGCCTCCACACCGACTCTGTACCGGTACCCCCTGTATATAGCCTCCACAATGACTCTGTACCGGCACCTCCTGTATATAGCCTCCACAATGACTCTGTTCCGGTACCCCGTGTATATAGCCTCCACAATGACTCTACCGGTACCCCGTGTATATAGCCTCCACATTGACTCTGTAGCGGTACCTCCTGTATATAGCCTCCACACCGACTCTGTACCGGTACCTCCTGTATATAGCCTCCACATTGACTCTGTACCGGTACCCCCTGTATATAGCCTCCACAATGACTCTGTACCGGTACCCCCTGTATATAGCCTCCACATTGTACCAGTACCCCCTGTATATAGCCTCCACATTGACTCTGTTCCGGTACCCCCTGTATATAGCCTCCACATTGACTCTGTTCCGGTACCCCCTGTATATAGCCTCCACAATGACTCTGTACCGGTACCCCGTGTATATAACCTCCACATTGACTCTGTAGCGGTACCTCCTGTATATAGCCTCCACATTGACTCGGTACCGGTACCCCCTGTATATAGCCTCCACAATGACTCTGTACCGGTACCCCCTGTATATAGCCTCCACAATGACTCTGTAGCGGTACCCCCTGTATATAGCCTCCACATTGACTCTGTAGCGGTACCCCCTGTATATAGCCTCCACATTGTACCAGTACCCCCTGTATATAGCCTCCACATTGACTCTGTTCCGGTACCCCCTGTATATAGCCTCCACATTGACTCTGTTCCGGTACCCCCTGTATATAGCCTCCACATTGACTCTGTACCGGTACCCCCTGTATATAGCCTCCACATTGACTCTGTTCCGGTACCCCCTGTATATAGCCTCCACATTGACTCTGTTCCGGTACCCCCTGTATATAGCCTCCACATTGACTCTGTTCCGGTACCCCCTGTATATAGCCTCCACATTGACTCTGTTCCGGTACCCCCTGTATATAGCCTCCACATTGCCTCTGTTCCGGTACCCCCTGTATATAGCCTCCACATTGACTCTGTTCCGGTACCCCCTGTATATAGCCTCCACATTGACTCTGTTCCGGTACCCCCTGTATATAGCCTCCACATTGACTCTGTTCCGGTACCCCCTGTATATAGCCTCCACATTGACTCTGTTCCGGTACCCCCTGTATATAGCCTCCACATTGACTCTGTTCCGGTACCCCCTGTATATAGCCTCCACATTGACTCTGTACCGGCACCTCCTGTATATAGCCTCCACATTGACTCTGTTCCGGTACCCCCTGTATATAGCCTCCACATTGACTCTGTTCCGGTACCCCCTGTATATAGCCTCCACATTGACTCTGTTCCGGTACCCCCTGTATATAGCCTCCACATTGACTCTGTTCCGGTACCCTGTATATAGCCTCCACATTGACTCTGTTCCGGTACCCTGTATATAGCCTCCACATTGACTCGGTACCGGTACCCCCTGTATATAGCCTCCACATTGACTCGGTACCGGTACCCCCTGTATATAGCCTCCACATTGACTCGGTACCGGTACCCCCTGTATATAGCCTCCACATTGACTCTGTTCCGGTACCCCCTGTATATAGCCTCCACATTGACTCTGTTCCGGCACCCCCTGTATATAGCCTCCACATTGACTCTGTACCGGCACCTCCTGTATATAGCCTCCACATTGACTCTGTTCCGGTACCCCCTGTATATAGCCTCCACATTGACTCTGTTCCGGTACCCCCTGTATATAGCCTCCACATTGACTCTGTTCCGGTACCCCCTGTATATAGCCTCCACATTGACTCTGTTCCGGTACCCTGTATATAGCCTCCACATTGACTCTGTTCCGGTACCCTGTATATAGCCTCCACATTGACTCTGTTCCGGTACCCCCTGTATATAGCCTCCACATTGACTCGGTACCGGTACCCCCTGTATATAGCCTCCACATTGACTCGGTACCGTACCCCCTGTATATAGCCTCCACATTGACTCTGTTCCGGTACGCCCCTGTATATAGCCTCCACATTGACTCTGTTCCGGTACCCCCTGTATATAGCCTCCACATTGACTCTGTTCCGGTACCCCCTGTATATAGCCTCCACATTGACTCTGTTCCGGTACCCCCCTGTATATAGCCTCCACATTGACTCTGTTCCGGTACCCCCCCTGTATATAGCCTCCACATTGACTCTGTTCCGGTACCCCCTGTATATAGCCTCCACATTGACTCTGTTCCGGTACCCCCTGTATATAGCCTCCACATTGACTCTGTTCCGGTACCCCCTGTATATAGCCTCCACATTGACTCTGTTCCGGTACCCCCCTGTATATAGCCTCCACATTGACTCTGTTCCGGTACCCCCTGTATATAGCCTCCACATTGACTCTGTTCCGGTACCCCCTGTATATAGCCTCCACATTGACTCTGTTCCGGTACCCCCTGTATATAGCCTCCACATTGACTCTGTTCCGGTACCCCCTGTATATAGCCTCCACATTGACTCGGTACCGGTACCCCCTGTATATAGCCTCCACATTGACTCTGTTCCGGTACCCCCTGTATATAGCCTCCACATTGACTCTGTTCCGGTACCCCCTGTATATAGCCTCCACATTGACTCTGTTCCGGTACCCCCCTGTATATAGCCTCCACATTGACTCTGTTCCGGTACCCCCTGTATATAGCCTCCACATTGACTCTGTACCGGTACCCCCTGTATATAGCCTCCACATTGACTCTGTTCCGGTACCCCCTGTATATAGCCTCCACATTGACTCTGTTCCGGTACCCCCTGTATATAGCCTCCACATTGACTCTGTTCCGGTACCCCCTGTATATAGCCTCCACATTGACTCTGTTCCGGTACCCCCTGTATATAGCCTCCACATTGACTCTGTTCCGGTACCCCCTGTATATAGCCTCCACATTGACTCTGTTCCGGTACCCCCTGTATATAGCCTCCACATTGACTCTGTTCCGGTACCCCCTGTATATAGCCTCCACATTGACTCTGTTCCGGTACCCCCTGTATATAGCCTCCACATTGACTCTGTTCCGGTACCCCCTGTATATAGCCTCCACATTGACTCTGTTCCGGTACCCCCTGTATATAGCCTCCACATTGACTCTGTTCCGGTACCCCCGTATATAGCCTCCACATTGACTCTGTTCCGGTACCCCCTGTATATAGCCTCCACATTGACTCTGTTCCGGTACCCCCTGTATATAGCCTCCACATTGACTCTGTTCCGGTACCCCCTGTATATAGCCTCCACATTGACTCTGTTCCGGTACCCCCTGTATATAGCCTCCACATTGACTCTGTTCCGGTACCCCCTGTATATAGCCTCCACATTGACTCTGTTCCGGTACCCCCTGTATATAGCCTCGCTACTGTTCTTTTACTGCTGCTCTTTAAGCATTTCACTTATTTCTCTTAAAACTGCATTGTTGGTTAAGGGCTTGTAAGTCAGCATTTCACTGTAAGGTTTCCTGTTGTATTCGGCGCGTGTGACACATAAAATTCGATTTGAAACAAGACAGGCTGAAGCCTGTCACTCAACAGGGAAGCAGCACACAGACAGTTTCTCCACGCCTTGACTGCTTCTCTCAGCCTGTCACTCAGATTGTTCCAAAACAACAACGACGCTGCTTTCCACATTGCTTCTAAATATGAATTTTCTCTATTATAATAATAGTTTGTGAATCTTGCTCCTTGCAAAACACCAGTTAGCCTAAAGAAACTCATCACTAACGCTACCTTTACTTAAAATGCACTAGCTAGGGCAAAGCAAACATTAGCTTTAATACAGGTTGCTACCAGTGTTGGTATAAATCAGCATGTTGATCAGCATGTTGTTTGTTCAAGGGCATGTTCTGAATCAGATAGCCTATTCTAAAATCTGTGTCTAAATAGAACTATGCATCTATTCAAATGCTATTAGGGTCCCCTGGGAAACACTGACCAGCACTTTGGTTCCTACCCTGTCATAAATCCTACCTAATTTGTTGTCATGCCAAACACCAACCATACAATTACAATCATCTTTTCTGTTTCTATGATTCCAGCAGTTCCCCAAAGCGTTTTAATCTACACTGAACAAAAATAGAAACGCAACATGCAACAATTTCAAAGATTTGACAGTTCATATAAGGAAATCAGTCAATTGAAATAAATTCATTAGGCTCTAATCTATGGATTTCACATGACTGGGAATACAGATATGCATCTGTTGGTCACAGATACCTTTAAAAAAAAGGTAGGGGTGTGGATCAGAAAACCAGTCAGTATCTGATGTGACCAACATTTGCCTCATGCAGCGCAAAACATCTCCTTCGCATAGAGTTGATCAGGCTGTTGATTGTGGCCGGCGGAATGTTGTCCCACTCCTCTTCAATGACAGAAGTTGCTGGATATCGGCGGGAACTGAAACACGCTGTCGTACACGTCGATCGAGAGCATCCCAAACATGCTCAATGGGTGACATGTCTGGTGAGTATGCAGCCCATGAAGGAATTGTGTACAGATCCTTGTGACATGGGGCCATGCATGATCATGCTGAAACATGAGGTGATGGCGGCGGATGAATGGCTAGACAATGGGACTCAGGATCTCGTCACGGTATCTCTGTGTATTCAAATTGCCATAATGCCATTGATAAAATGTCCATAGCTTATGCCTTCCCATACCATAACCCTACCGCCACCTTGGACCACTCAGTTCACAACGTTGACATCAGCAAACCGCTCGCCCAGGTGAAACCAGTGGCCATCGAAGGTGAGCATTTACCGACTGAAGTAGGTTACGACACCGAACTGCAGTCAGGTCAAGACCCCGGTGAGGTCGACGAGCATTTAGATTAGCTCCCCTGAGACAGTTTGTGCAGAAATTCTTCGGTTGTGCAAACCCACAGTTTCATCAGCTGTCTGGGTGGCTGGTCTCAGACGATACCACAGGTGAAGAAGCCGGATGGGGAGGTCCTAGGCTTGCATGGTTACACGTGGTCTGCAGTTGTGAGACCGGTTGGACGTTTCTCTAAAATGACGTTGGAGTCGGCTTATGGTAAATGAACATTAAAATTCTCTGGCAACAGTTCTGGTGGACATTCCTGCAATCAGCATGAGAATTGCATGCTCCCTTAAAACTGAAGACATCTGTGGCATTGTGTGCACATTTAAGAGTGGTGCTTCTAACTTTAAGTTAGGCGCACCAGTGCTACCAATTAAAAATATAAAATGTAGAGCCTCACACACACACACACACACACACACACAGGTAATTCTGGAGTAGGAATCCTGGTGAATTTTGAGAATGTGTCTTAGAATGTGCCGAGCAGGCAGAGTGTCAGCAGTGTCTAGACAAGCTAAGAAACGAGGCTGAGACACATGCTGTCTAGTGGAAGATGGTCTGAGAGAGTTTAATTCTGGTAATACACACTTGTGGAACGAGAAGGTGATATGCACATCCTAAACTTGAGAATACCGTTGCTAGGATAAAAATAAATAAATGGGTCATTTTTGAATTGTGGTGGTAAATGCTGTTGCTTGACTTTGGCACCATTTAAAAACGATTTAACATGACAAATAATGCATTTTGTGTTTTATTTAACTGTTATTTATTAAGAAAACATACACTCAGTGGCCAGTCTTTTTAGGTACACCACCCCATTCACAAAAATGGTTCGCTCCTACAGACAGTGGGTCACGTGGATGTGGCTTGCTATATAAAGCAGGCAGACAGGCATCGAGGCATCCATTTACTGTTCGATTGAACGTTAGAATGGGAATAACTAGTGACCTAAGCGACTGAGCGTGGTATGATCGTCTGTGCCAGGCGCACCGGTTCTAGGCTCTCAGAAACGGCCGGTCTCCTGGGCTTTTCAAGCTCGACTTTGTCTAAGGTTTACCGAGAATGGTGCAACAAACCAAAAACATCCAATCAGGGGCAGTCCGGTGGACATCAGCTCGCTGATGAGAGGTCGAAGGAGAACGGCAAGAATCGCGCAAGCTAACAGGCGGGCCACCAACAGGCAAATACCAGCGTAGTACAACAGTGGTGTGCAGAATGGAATGCACAACTCGGCGGTCCTCGTCACGGATGGGCTATTGCAGCAGACCACACCGGGTTCCACTCCTATCAGCTAAAAACAAGAAGCAGCTTCAGTGGGCATGCAATCCCGGTCCCTGTTGCGTCATGCTGATGGCAGAGTCAGGATTTGGCGTAAGCAGCATGAGTAAAAGTAAAGATGCGTTAATAGAAAATGACTCAAGTGAAAGTGAACAGTAAAATACTACTTGAGTAAAAGTCTAAAAGTATTTGGTTTTAAATATACTTAAGCATCAAAAGTAAATGTAATTGCTAAAATATATACTAAGTAAAAGTATAAATCATTTTATATTCCTTATATTAAGCAAACCAGACGGTAAAAATGACATCATTTTCTTTAGAAACGTAGTAATGTAAAAGTTGTCAAAAATATAAATAGAAAAGTAATGTACAGATACAAAAAAAAAACTACTGAAGTAGTTTCAGTGGCAAACTGTTATCGGAGAACAGGTCTATATTAAAGAAAGTTATTAGCATATCACACCTTTAGAATGCCATACATTTGAGGATTCCATGAATACTTTGGGGTGTCTAAATCCAAAGTGTCACTTGGCGTTAGTTCATTTAAATGAAAGGAAATAACATGAGTAAAATGATTAATCATTTCACAGTAAATCATTTTTTAAGGTTTGATGACCTTAGATTTGAGAATTTGTGGCCTCCATTTAAAAACAAATCTAATTTACCTAAGGAGGTACATTTGATGTTACCAAAATGTCATGCCCAAATGCCACTGTAATTCAAGAACCACCCTAATACAGATAGAAGTGACATCTTTCCCTCCAAAATAATAGGTGGGGGAGAGGTACAGAAATGGGGAAATACAGAGGGGCATGCAGAAAGACAGAGGGTGGGGGGGGGTATAAGAGTCAAACAAACTCTGAGGAAACTTCCTGTAAGCTGACAGGAAGGAGGAGAAGGAAGCACACATGCAATGCTGAGAAGGTTAGTGATATGCAGAATCCTTGGGACGTCCCTACCCTAAACCTAACCCCTAACCTACCCTTAGCCTAACCATAACCAAAACCCTAGCTAACCCTAACAACCGTTTTAAATGTCAACTCCAATTGGGTGACGGAGTTGGACGCCCCAAGGATGCTATTTAGACTTTTCTTTGCTGAGAAGAGCCAGCAGGCAGGCAGGCGAGTTAGTCAGGAAGACTGATAGGGCTGCTTACCTTTTCTTAAGTAAACGTTATCTGAGAAACAAAAAGAAATAGAGGTAACTGTAACATAAAAACACACACACGCAGGAATGCATATACGCATACACACACTTTGCTTGGCGTGATGCAAGAGGCTTGATGACAAATAGAAATGAAGAGGACAATCACTAATTTGATCAATTATCGTATCAAGGAGAAAACAAGAGGAAAGGTTGTCTAAATGTAACCTAATATTACTTCCTCAGCTTAGTGAGACACTACAGCCTTCCACTCCCCACCTGATCCTGTTCTGCAAATACATGAGGTCTACCAGCCCTATTCACTAAGCCGCATACAGTAGCAAGCAAACACACATACACTCCCACCAACAGTCTATGTCCACCTCTCATGCAAACCCTTATTATAGACAAACCCATAAACGCAAAATCTCTTGAGTCAAATCTAAACGAGAGTGTTTGTGTGCTTGCTATGGTGTGTGTCAACTACCCAGTCCCTTGGGTGTCATCTAACCCACTAAACATGCATGGTTATTACATGCATGGTCCATTTCATTGCCATTCAGTCCCCTCAACCCATCAGCTCTCTGCCAACAGAGAGATCCTCTATGTGTCTCGTGTGGCCACTCATGCTCCAGTGTATGTGTTAAAAGGTCAATTAAAGCTACATAAAAATCTAGCACATTTTATCCCCCGCTGCTGCAGTTTCTATAGGTCTTTTATTATTATTATTATTATTATACATTTATTTTTTTACACGGTCTTATTTTTACCCCGGAGCGAGATTTGCTACCAGGTAAAGATTGCTGTGTGAAAAAAGTCAGGTAGAAGCAAATTCAGCTATAGACTCCTTAACAAAAAAAAATAAAAAACACTCCCAAAAATCAGCATAAATACATCAAAGCTCTGTTATGGAGGGTGAGTCAAGTGGATGAGATGATCCGGTGTAAAAATGCCTCTTCTAGAACGGCCGCTGAAAGGAGGATTGGATGCTAAATTACAGATGCTAAACTATAGATGGGATTTATTTTTGACAAGCTTTGGAAGGGATGAAACAGAAGGATCAGGGGGTGGAAGGGAGAATGTCAGGTTAGCTAGAGCATTAGAGGTGGAGAAAGGGTGACTTTCTGTATTTAGCGTGGCTAATATTACATCAGGTTAAATTGAGTGTGTGTATGTGTTCAACAAACTAAACAAGCTAAATAAACAATCACTTTATGAGCAACCTTCGTGTTCATCCGAGTCTACCTTGAATTCAAGTTTCTGAATGTATTTGGGTGTTAGTTGTGTGTGGGCAGGTTTGACTGGACAGTGCAGTCAGCTGTTGTGTGTTTGCTGACTAGGCAGAATGAGCTCACTCTCTTATTGACACATGGGCTGGGCCAGGGCAGGGCAGGGTGTCATAACAGGCTGAGACTGTGTGTGTGTGTGTGTGTGTGTGTGTGTGTGTGTGTGTGTGTGTGTGTGTGTGTGTGTGTGTGTGTGTGTGTGTGTGTTGGGACAGGGTGCACTGTCGGTCTGTGTGAACAGGTTTTATTGGGGTCTCTACAAGCTACAGGTGTTGTATTATACTAGGAGGTCAGGTAAAGTCCAGCTACAGGTGTTGTATTATACTAGGAGATCAGGTAAAGTCCAGCTACAGGTGTTGTATTATACTAGGAGGTCAGGTAAAGTCCAGCTACAGGTGTTGTATTATACTAGGAGATCAGGTAAAGTCCAGCTACAGGTGTTGTATTATACTAGGAGGTCAGGTAAAGTCCAGCTACAGGTGTTGTATTATACTAGGAGGTCAGGTAAAGTCCAGCTACAGGTGTTGTATTATACTAGGAGGTCAGGTAAAGTCCAGCTACAGGTGTTGTATTATACTAGGAGGTCAGGTAAAGTCCAGCTACAGGTGTTGTATTATACTAGGAGGTCAGGTAAAGTCCAGCTACAGGTGTTGTATTATACTAGGAGGTCAGGTAAAGTCCAGCTACAGGTGTTGTATTATACTAGGAGATCAGGTAAAGTCCAGCTACAGGTGTTGTATTATACTAGGAGATCAGGTAAAGTCCAGCTACAGGTGTTGTATTATACTAGGAGGTCAGGTAAAGTCCAGCTACAGGTGTTGTATTATACTAGGAGGTCAGGTAAAGTCCAGCTACAGGTGTTGTATTATACTAGGAGGTCAGGTAAAGTCCAGCTACAGGTGTGAGTTCAGTATATGAGCTATAAAGCCACAGATGAAGAGGGTGTGTTTATACACTATAGGCTAAGATGTGCATTTTCAAGTGTAAAACGCAAATAAACTCAGCAAAAAAAGAAACGTCCCTTTTTCAGGACCCTGTCTTTCAAACATAATTCGTAAAGATCCAAATAACTTCATGGATCTTCATTGTAAAGGGTTTAAACACTGTTTCCCATGCTTGTTCAATGAACCTTAAACTATTAATGAACATGCACCTGTGGAACGGTCGTTAAGATTAACAGCTTACAGACAGTAGGCAATTAAGGTCAGTTATGAAAACTTAGGACACTAAAGAGGCCTTTCTACTGACTCTGAAAAATACCAAAAGAAAGATGCCCAGGATCCCTGCTCATCTGCGTGAAGATGCCTTAGGCATGCTGCAAGGAGGCATGAGGACTGCAGATGTGGCCAGGGCAATAAATTGCAATGTCTGTACTGTGAGACGCCTAAGACAGCGCTACAGGGAGACAGAACGGACAGCTGATTGTCCTCGCAGTGGCAGACCACGTGTAACAACACCTGCACAGGATCGGTACATCCTAACCTCACACCTGCGGGAAAGGTACAGGATGGCAACAACAACTGCCCGAGTTACACCAGGAACGCACAATCCCTCCATCAGTGCTCAGACTGTCCGCAATAGGCTGAGAGAGGCTGGACTGAGGGCTTGTAGGCCTGTTGTAAGGCAGGTCCTCACCAGACATCACCGGCAACAACATCGCCTATGGGCACAAACCCACTGTCGCTGGACCAGTCAGGACCGGCAAAAAAAATTCTTCACTGACGAGTTGCGGTTTTGTCTCACCAGGGGTGATGGTCGGATTCGTGTTTATTGTCTAAGGAATGAGCGTTACACCGAGGCCTGTACTCTGGAGCGGGATCGATTTGGAGGTGGAGGGTCCGTCATGGTCTGGGGCGGTGTGTCACAGCATCATTGGACTGAGCTTGTTATTGCAGGCAATCTCAACGCTGTGCGTTACAGGGAAAACATCCTCCTCCCTCATGTGGTACCCTTTCTGCAGGCTCATCCTGACATGACCCTCCAGCATGACAATGCCACCAGCCATACTGCTCGTTCTGTGCGTGATTTCCTGCTAGACAGGAATGTCAGTGTTCTGCCATGCCTAGCGAAGAGACCGGATTTCAATCCCATTGAGACCTGTTGGATCGGAGGGTGAGGACTATGGCCGTTCCCCCCTGAAATGTCCAGGAACTTGCAGGTGCCTTGGTGGAAGAGTGGGTCTGTGGAACTTGTTCAGTTTATATCTCAGTTGTTGAATCTTGTTATGTTCATACAAATATTTACACGTTAAATTTGCTGAAAATAAACGCAGTTGACAGTGAGAGGACGTTTCTTTTTTTGCTTAGTTTATAAAGTGTGTGTGATCAAATATCAACTCACCGCTCTGTGTGTGTGTGTGTGTGTGTGTGTGTGTGTTCCCAGGTGGTGTCCCTACCTTCAGGGGGTTGGAGGGTCTTGTTGTTCTGGGAGCACCAGCCTACTGGGTGGAGTTCGGCGGCCATGACATCACACCAGAAGTCGGCCTTGCGGTCATCTCCGTAGCCACTGAAGCGCAGCAGCAGCAGCTGGCCACAGGTGGTGACGATGGTGGCCACCCAGTAGGTGTCTGGGCTGCTCTTATTGGCCACCTCCAGCTTCATCCCCGGCTGGAAGCTGCTCTGTAGGCTGATGTCCACCTGCGAGAACCAAACAGAGAGCACCATGTCATACAAGAGCCCGCCCTCACTGACAGGTGAGCTTGATTATAATGGGCTTGCACTTAAGAGGTAAATCAAGTGCATTGGGCGAGATAAAGCACATCTATACATTGACATCCTAAAGTGAATGACATCACAGGTCTACATCCAAAATGAGGGACGTCTGACTGGCTCCCTGAGCCATGATTGACAGAGTAAAACACAGGTGGGCCACAAGTAATGAACAGGTATGACACAGGTGATTCCCAAAAGCTCCCCACCCACTATCTGTTTAGGAATCTGTTTGTTCACAAGGGTCAAGGGTCATTTAACGTTCCACTGAACTTTCAACCACTTTGAATATCCTAAACAATCTGGCCTTGCGGACAGTGACTCACAGAGAGAACATGAGGGCGAGAGAGAGAGAGAGAGAACATGAGGGAGAGAGAGAGAGAGAGAACATATATAAAGGGCTAGTACCAGGAAATGGATAATGTAATGTTTCAACCATAGCCACAGGCTGCACTCACACATATCTAAAACCCATTATATAAAACACAACACACAAATGCACGCACGTGCACACACTGCCTGTGTTACTGGAGAAAGGCCAACATCTTAGAACTAAAAACAATGCAAATGGCCTCATGACTTCCTGAGAAAAACAAATCAAATATGCTGTATCACACTGGATGGCTTATGTAAGAGAGGCAGAGGCGGAGAGAGAGACAGAGACAAAGACAAAGAGAGCGAGAGACAAAGAAAGACAGCAAGAGAGACAAAGAGAGAAAGACAGTGAGAGAGAGAGAGAGAGTACGAGAGAGAGAGAGAGAGACTGCGAGAGAGAGAGAGCGAGCCCACAAGGAATCACTGTTTCAATTGGCACTAGGTCTGTTGAGAGCATGAGAGATATTTCACTATTTCACAGAATCACATTTTCAGGGGAAAATCATGCTCTTTTTAATGTGACTCAATCCACTTACCAACAACACTCCCATTCAAATAGGATGATCTTTGATGTGTCCAACCGGGCATTCACATCAGCGCACCCCTCACGGACTTCAGTTCACACATAGAGCTCGAGCCCGCTTAAACTGACATCTATGAAATCAGTCAACGTCATTAAACCCACTGAAGGTCTACTTCCATACTGTACGCTCCTTTCTTTCTGCTACATTATGTAGGATTACTTATGCATTCTCTTTTCCCACAGTCCCCTGCAGCTGTGTGGCGGGCCTCCTTAAGATAGACAGCTGTTCCATCAGGCTTCCCTACTACTACTGGCAGTCTGACACTACACCAGGCTAGACTGGGGAGTACTGTAACGTACGAGGCAGGGGTATTCAACTCTTACCCAACGAGGTCCGGAGCCTGCTGGTTTTCTGTTCTACCTGATCATTAACTGCACCCACCTGCACCTGGTGTCCCAGGTCTAATTAAGTCCCTTAGAGGGGAACAATGAAAAACGGCAGTGGCACTGGATTCCAGGTCCAGAGTTGAGTTTGAGGGATATAAAGGGATACGTGCCTTTTTCCAACTTGCATGGAGCTTGAGTTATAATCTGTGAGTAATTGTGTGGGTTGTGTTCAATGCTAAATGTCACAGGAATTTCCGTGTGTATGACGCCAAAATACACATGAACTGTGTACAGCACATTGGGAAAGTGTTCAGACCCCTTCCCTTTTTCCACATTCTGTTTGGTTACAGCCTTATTCTAAAATTGACTAAATAAATAAAAATCAACCTACCACACAATACCCCATAACATCAATTGAAAACAGGTTTAGAAATTGTTACAAAAAAAAAACATAAATACCTTATTTACATACGTATTCAGACCCTTTGCTATGAGACTCAAAATTGAGCTCAGGTACATCCTGTTTCCATTGATCATCCTTGAGATGTTTCTACAACTTGGAGTACACCTGTGGTAAATTCAATTGACTGGACATGATTTGGAAAGGCACACATCTGTCCACAGTCGACAGTGCATATCAGAGCAAAAAAAACAAGCCATGAGGTAGAAGGAATTGTCCGTAGAGCTCCGAGACAGAATTGTGTTGAGGCACAAATCTGGGGAAGGGTACCAAAAAATGTCAGCACTATTGAAGGTCCACAAGAACACAGTGGCCTCCATCATTCTTAAATGGAAGAAGTTTGGAACCACCAAGACTTCCTAGAGCTGGCCGCCCGGCCAAATAGAGCAACCGGGAGAGAAGGGCCTTGGTCAGGGAGGTGACCAAGAAACCGATGGTCACTCTGACAGAGCGCTAGAGTTCCTCTGTGGGGATGGGAGAACCTTCCAGAAGGACAATCATCTCTACAGCACTCCACCAATCAGGCTTTTATGGTAGTGGCCAGACGGAAGTCACTCCTCAGTAAAAGTCACCACAGCCCGCTTGGAGTTTTCCAAGCTTGTAGCGTCATATCCATGAAGATTCGAGGCTGTAACCCCTGCCAAAGGTGCTTCAACAAAGGACTGAAGAAAGGGTCTGAATAATGTAAGTGTGATATTTCAATTTTTTCTTTGTCATTATGGGGTATTGTGTGTAGATTGATGAGGGGGAAAAAAACGATTGAATCAATTTTACAATAAGGCTGTAACGTAACAAAACGTGGAAAAAGTCAAGGGGTCTGAATACTTTCTGAATGCACAGACGCAACAATGAGGATGCAGGGTCTGTCATCTTTGGTATGCGAGTCTGAGTGAACAGCAGTGACTGTGAATATGTGACTATTTGAGTGTGGTCTTCAGCAGGTAAGTCATGCCTAACTACACTGTTTAACATCATTAGCTAAAGTACATTCTCACTCAAACACATGTTTAAAGGGATTTGCGTGATTGCCACTCATTCAATAACAGTATTTACAAGATGTCGTGAGGGTTATGGAAACGTGTGCTTCTCACTCACATGTTTGAAAGCGGTGTGGGGTGCAGCGGTCGCCCCCGTCTCCTCTAGGTACTCCTCCCAATTAAAGTCTGCCTCTTCCTCCATGGAGTCCGCGTCTGATAGGAAGAAAGCACCGTCAATCATTTTGACTGCCACCAACCCAGTCACAAAACACACCATAAATACAAGCATAACAGCATCACACTCAATAATGACATGTTTTATTGAATTAAATAGCAGAAACAAATCGTTCAGTCGACATTCATACCGGTTATAGACTAGGGTGATATCGTCTATATGAATGCAGCTGCCACGATATTGAAGCCATTGGACGCAGTTTTCATCATTAATTGCAGGCGATAGGTTCAATACACATCCCTGCATTCTGTATCAAAGTTCGGTTTACACTGTGAACCCGAATGAATACATAAAATAAAATAAACACTAGCCCTATACACTTTCAGAGGTCCTGTGTGGCTCAGTAGGTAGAGCATGGCGCTTGCAATGCCAAGGTTGTGGGTTTGATTCCCACGGGGGGACCAGTACGGGGAAAGATGTATGCACTCACTACTGTAAATTGCTCTGGATAAGAGTGTCTGGTAAATGAATAAATGTCCAATTCAAATGCCTACGCTGCGTTGTAGGCTTATATCTCTTCAGTAAATCTGAGCTGGGGGGTTTTTTCCAGTCCATTCCGTTCAAACAACTCGAGCCTATGTGCATGTTGTAAACCAAAATTGAAATCTTAATTGGCTCATTTCAAACTGTCCTTGGTGAGGCGCGATAAACCTGAATTGGGGGATCCTCCATCATCGTTTAAATCTCCAGTTTGGCTTCCCAGTAGATTACAACGCCGATGACAGAGAGTTTGTGGATAAAACAGTATGTGGCCACTTCTCAACGGGAATAGCCTATTCAGCTGCCAACACCTCAAATATGTTGACATCACCCCAGTATACCGGCGCAAGACAGAAACGCAAGGAAACATAACATCGTCTCACCTCTGCATTCAAGCATTCCTTGGCAGCTGATTCTGACTGGGCCAAAGAAATGACAGGAGTGATAGGTAGACTATGTTTATATTTTTGGAGCCTTTGGTTTATAGCCACAGATATGCACCCATCCTCAGTGGTTGAGAACAGAGGGATTCAGCACCTCGTGGTAGTGCTCGAGCCACGTTACAAACTTCCCTCTTGCACTCATTTCAGCAAACAGGTAGTACCCCGCTTTACGTAAGCAAGCCAAAGCTTTCAATGAATTGGCCAATGCACACTGTGAAGGCACTTAACAGTGACAGCCCATTACATTACCCCGGAATGGTTGATGTCCCATGCTACAGACAAGCCCTCTTTCTGAGAGTCACAACTGTGCATCTGGCATTTAACGAGGCAGTGTCATGGTGCGTTCGTAACCAAGTGGGAAGTGTTAATTACTAGTGGGAAACTCGTCTATCATCCTGAGCACCCACTTCTCCGACATGGTGACCTCTGACGTCACCTACTAAGGAAATGGCCTTTAAAACAGTATTTTCTGTAGTTAAAATAAATCCATTATTGTGGTTTTTGAACTCTAGAATTTGTTTACAAGCATGATAGTTGTACTTTCAGTTTATAGTTGACGCAGTTTGTTGGCCATTAGCCCGTCTGAATTTATTAGCGAGTTCAAATAACATGAACGCATCCAACTGGTATTTACGACTTCACAACTGGTACATTTCCACCTCCCACATGGTTACAAATGCAGCATCAGAGTGGAAACTTGACAGGCCCAACATAACAATCCTGTCACAACAGACAGCGCCAGGAACATTGTGAATGCTGAACATTGAGAATGGCATTTCATTTTCCGCTGTACTGAAACTGAACCGTGACCCCAAAACCTCAATATGTACCGTACTGTGGGTTTTGTGAACCGTTACTTATAGAAGTACGAGATACCAGACACGGTCTTAGGGATGGCGAACTCTGGAGAGCCTTTCGATCCCCACTGAGTTAGGTAGATCTGCTTTTAGTTACTTTGCACCTTACTTGGGGAATGATCCCCAATGCGCTTTAAAACTGGAGGAATTTTTGCCTCTAGGGCACTTCAGACAGCTTTTAGGGGACCTGTTTTACTGGATAATATGTTTTATGATTGTGTTTTGCTTTTCATGTATTGATGTGTAATAACATATATTTTAATGTGTATATGGATGTGTAGTTTAATGTGTATATTGTATTTGTATGTGTATTCCTGTGCTAAACAGGGCTCATCTGGAAAAGAGACCTTGGTCTTAGCATTGATTCCCTGTCAAAATAAAGGTTAAATAAAATGTGAATAAATGACAATGCAGTGGAGAAAAAGCAATGGAACAGGAATAATGTTGTAAACAAAACAGTATATTTCCTCAGTCCCTAGCGCAAGAGTCGGGTGAAATACAGTTTGCGTGGAGTGGGAAAAAATGTGACCGCCTTCATTCTGCAACGATCAAAGTCACTGTGTAAACAGACACGTCATAATAAGCATAAACAAAACATACAGATTTCATGAGACAAGCAGGGTGAGATCTGATCACACACACCAATGTCATTTTTCTAAATCTATGGGGAAGGAACTTTCTAAAGAACACAGCAGCAACCAGCTGAAACTAAGTTTAGTCTCTTTTCAACCAATCAAAATTAGGTCACTTGAAAATGTATCTGATCTTTAGTGAGTTTTATGCGTGTGTTCCAGGTCTTACGTAACGCCACTAATGTTTCTCCTCAAGGTGAGAACTGTTTCATTTGCCCGTGGGAGACTGTTACTTGGACAAGGTATAATGTGTCCTCTCACAGAGAGAGAGAGAGAGAAGAGAGAAGAGAGAGAGAGAATCTGCATCTCTTGTTCCTGCTGTGTGGTTTCTCCTCTCTAGGCTGTGTCTCATGGGACTTAGTGTGTGGGACTTAACCTGCACTAATGAGAGAGAGGAAACTACCGGTTGTTGTAGTCGGGGGCTTTCTGAAAAGAATCTGCTAGGCTTGCTCTTCTCCCTTACACATATCAGTGTGTGTGTGTGTGTGTGCGTGTGTGTTCACACTCCCCATCCCCAGACCTTTAAAGGCTATGACGTCATACCGTCCACTATCCATCTCAACCTGATTCAAAGGGGTCACGAACGCTGCTTTTAACAACAATTAACCTTGTCATTCAAGCGTATTTGAGATTTAGAAAAGCACTTTAAAAATCCTTTAAAATAGGTTTTATAATTAAAAATATGTTAGATCAACCGTGGTGTTGAGAAAACGCTCCTAGGTGAGTTGTATTTCCTCTTTCATGTCCGCCCAACAAAACTTTCCGGTTTTCTATTTCTTTTAATCCGAGTTCCACTTTTCAAGTCTGTTCATCTGATAAGAAGCATCTTGTAGGGCTGAACAGAACAAGGAAGTGAACACAGGAACACCATGACAGAGAAACTAACTATGACTCCACAGTCAGCTCATACTTCCCCACACCACTGACCAGGTAAACTGGACCAGATTCTCTCATAGCTAGACACAGTGGCTGCTGCAGATTCATGCTGAATAATCCAAACCTAAAAAAAATAGCTCTGCACTACACACATTCTGAGACCTTGTTGAAGGTCAACAATGGTGTGGCATGTAAAAAGGAATGGGAAAAATTGGAAAATGGCTGCTCATCACAATCACAACCCCCTGTTGTGATTGTGATACAATGGAGATGAATGGTTGTGCCCTTCACGTGTCATCAAAACAATGGAAGACAAAAAAATGAGGAAGGGATCGAAGATTAAAAAGTGAAGGTAAAATCCCTCACCTGAGTGCACCTGTTCTTCTCTCCCATTGGTCGGGCTGTGGGATTTCCCCGCGGAGAGGGCCAACGGCCTGTCCTGTGGGCGGGACTGCATCCTGCTCTCTCTTCCTGGTAACCTTTAATCTTTGTCCGTCTGTCTTCAGACTCCTCAGTCTTCACTGCATCTCCCTCATTCCTCCACTGTGTCACACAAAGGAGGAGTTAAGTCGGAATGGAGCATTCAAATCCACATCATGTCCATCTAAACAATGACCACTATAACGAAAGACAATACGGGCATTTATTTCAGACCATACAGATGAGAAGAATGAAGAAACCCGCACACTGCTCTTGATAGGATCACTGCTCGTTATTAAGCTTTACGCATCGGCCTCAATGCCTTCGTCAGGGCTTGTGAGTTTTTACATTTTTATTAGCACCCTTATGTAGACATAGCTCCACCCACATTCGTTCCAGGCATTGAATTGGGTTGGAGTCGAACAATGTGCATTTCATAAATATTGTAATAAATTGTGTACATAAAACGCATTTAACACGCCTGTAAAACCACAATGAGCACATCGACTCACCAAGCAAGTTTTCATAAATCATTGGGTACAGTGCAAGAAAAACGTCAGAGTAATCTGAAATAAGGGACATTAATTCATGTTCACATTTACAACATAACATATATAGGTATTTCATCATTAAGACCTTTTGGGAACGTCTGGAGGGTAAAAATCCCAAAACATTCTCTTTTACTCAGAGTATTATTTATATCACCCCCCCTGTCTGATATCTTAACTTTCTCTATGCCACAAAATCTAAAAAAGGTGGAAATGTCATGTTTTAGGTCATTAAAATGTACTGCGACTGAATAATCCCTGTCGTTTCTCCTGACTGAATTTAGTACGTTCACTAATTCTCTGTTTGAGAGAACGAGAGGTTTTACCTACAGAACAGCCCACCATACAGATAGAACAGCCTCTGTTCTACTAATTATATTTGTACAGCATAGAATACCTGCTCAGCACAGTGCATTTCTACTGTATGCCTCTGCTTGGTACAGTCTACGAGAGCAATGTGCAGTTTCTGCTGTCGTGGATTTGCATACCTCAGCACAGCTCTTCAGCCACAAGAGATAACCAATCACTGTTGAAATAAGGTAGAAGAACAGGACTGACACAGCAGAACCTCATAAAGCCATGCCACAGAGATCAGCCTTACATAAACCATTACGGAACAAGAGGTTATTTCAAATGGCTTGAATCGCTCGCATAGGAATCATAACGCTTGGCCATAATTTACTCATACTTTTGTTTTATCTAAAAGATCTTAGAGAAAAACCAAACTAAATATGTTCCTATTGTTTTCCCACTCTGTCTCTTTCCCAGATCACATGGTTACATTTGGGATATTTGGGGATAACTGCCATTTCGCTCAGCCTCCGCAATGACTCACTGTAACTGCACGCACTTCCATCAAATGTTCAATTAACACTGATTCATAGAGCAGATTCATACCAATGCCCTTCAATCAAACTAATACACAAAAACAACTCTCTGCAGACTTCGCAAATTTGCCTAAGCATTCAAATCCCCATTCAAAAGAGCAATAGGCAATGTTGTGCTTGTCATCATGCGTTTTTATAGCATGAGGAACATAATTGGCAACGCATTGAAATCAACTCGTTGCTTCATTGCATAGCTGTGCCCTTTCACGACATGTAATCCTTCTGAATGGGTCCTCCGTCACACAGGGATCCAAACACACATCTATCCATAGCGTAAACAACAAGCTGGTCTAATTGGACTCACATGAGGTGCCCCCTGTCCCTCTCCACTCTGTCTGCTAGTCCACATGCTCCGGGACGCAAACATAGGATCCATCTACTGACTTCGGACCAGAAACGATCAGAGATCACAGGCAACAAGGACCATTAAATAACTGACATGTAGTATAAACCACAATGTCTAGGACAGAATCAGAGAAAATCCCAGATTTAGAGAACCGAGCAATTTATCTCACAGAGGGTCACTTATCCCAGAAATGGTCTCACTGATGTAAATCGAAAATGTTCACTATTATAGCATTCAGTCAGGAGGATCTAAGGCTGCGTTTACACAGGCAGTACAATTCTGATATTTATTTTTTTCACTAATAGTTTTTTTTTTTTTTTTACCAAAAGCAGCCTAACTAAACCACTAAATGAAAACATATTGGTCCATATTGGTCCCCAGCATCCCAGTGAGCAGCATGGATTGGATCCTGGGGATTAGGTTGATCTGTGTTTTAATCTGAGACGCGGGTCTTTCCTGGTTAAAGCCTCATCAGATTGAGATGGTGGGGGGGGCGGTGTTATGGGTTAGCCCTGATGAGTCCAGTATGCACCACACGCTGTCCCTTAGCTGCCTTTCTCTAAAACCCCAACCAGGGCAATAGAAAGACATAAAGGGGAATTAACAGATTAACTAACACTATTTGGGCTGGGTGTGTCCTTCCTTCTCTCCCATCATGTTTTTGTTTATAGGTATCAAAATTTGACACAATTTATCATGTGAAGAGTAACGATCTCTCTCAACGATTTCTACACTTCTGTTTTATCACTCACTATGTAATCTACAATATCACATCCAATGAAAGATTTCATGATTTCTCAGTATCTATGATGCATTAGTATAATATATCAGTAGAATATAGTGTCTTGTCTCCATGGCTCATCTAGCCTGGTGTGTTCCTTAAACAGCCTGTGATGCTGTGTGAGATCAGCTGACTGAGATATTTAAAAGACTGAAGAGCAAACAACTGCCCCAGGCAGACAGACAGACAGGCCACAATGCACAGAGGCAATGAGAAAACATACTAATGGGCAGCCTACTGCCTACAACAGCAGCTTCAGGCAACTTCTCCAGCATCAAGCCATTGTTTGAGTAACATCACACCAGAAGGGTCTATATGATTACTTTTTCCATAAACACAAACATTATCGAAAATAGATGGAAATGGATCTTGTTTGATCTTAATCCAAATTTCATGTTGTATAATATATCTTTATATTTGAAGAAAAATCATCCCGATGTAGGCCAATCATTGGACAGCCTTTCTGTGCAGAGCACGTTGTGTCTGTTATGCTAACTTAGGCCACGTGACTCATTATCTCTCCTTCAGACATAGAGTCAAAAAAAGAAAAAAACTATTTTAAACTCCTGTGATTCATTCACCCATACACCTCACTGAACTCTTAGTGGAGAAAACGAAATGTGGCTTTCTTTACATTGCAATTAATCTATTCAGCCAGACACTTCCCATGAGCAATTAGCCTGGGGATGTGGTTACCTTGCCATTACTTCACCTGAAACTATAGCACACACCTTTGAACTGACGATGTCAAGTCACAACCTTGACCTGATGACTTAATACATCCGTTTTCAATATCATTGTGTTATGTAAATCACCGTTAAATATGTGATAATAATGTAAGTTGTCTTCACTCACAAAGCAGAGCCAATCCGTCAATGTTTTATCTGTTCTTCCTTTATCGGGTCCATTTACATACAACGGCATGTGCTTTCAAAAGATCGATTATGAACGGCGCTGAGGAGTACATGAATAAAACCATCAATAACCATGCATCCTTGATCACCTTTACCCATATACCAGATCCCTGGACACTTCATAGGGTTTTACTGTAAAGAGGCGAGATCTTCTCCATGATGCTGCTTGCTTCCATTCCATCTATGCTACACCAGTACCAAGGCAAAACGATCTCAGATGAGAGCCACCGACGGAGAGCCCCCGACCTGCCGCATGTTTTGGGCTTTTATGGCATTAGGCAGCCTGAATACGCATGAGTGTGCACATGCACATCACTGTTCATTCCGTAACGTGGCTTTATTTTTATATTCATTATGGAGCCGAATGTAATCCCGAAGAGGGATCATCAGAATAATGCGCAGCTAAACTCCGGATTTGCTGACCGCCCGCAATAAAAAAAAAAATAATTAAATGGATATATGCGCGGTTTAACCCAATTAGCAACTTCATCATACACATTTGGCATAACGTCGGATTGGGAGAATTACCTCGTGCAATTTTACAATCATCAAGGTTGGATGTTAAAACCTTGATGGATGATTAAAAAGACAAATGGAACCGTTCATCAGACCATTATTCTATGTCTACTAAATAACGATAAAAAAAATAGATTGTAACTGAGAATGCTGATAAAGTGAAACAGGAAATGTAGCTATGCGTACTGTGCATTTGTGGGATACGGGTGTCGCCGACGTCCTCAGTGCGTTACACAGTCAGTCATTTGTATACCGCACTTCGCTAATGTACTTTGCTCACAAAGTATTGCAGCGGAAAAAAACTCTAACGGTATTGCTAAACGTCTACTTCTAATTTAATTCATTAGAGCTTGTTAATGTGCATCAAAAGAAACTGAAACTGGACGGTTAACTGCAGTAATTTAATTTTTTCCTCATTCAAAGATTTTACATGCAGTTTTTTACACACCAAAACCCGCCATGTTGAAAGTGGTTTGACATATTGGCAATGTCCGGTATTTTCCGATGCCTTTGCGCACCTATGTGTGGAAAAAACGTGACACACCTACACGTTTAAACTGTAAATATGAACATTTAAAATGAAGTCAGGGGTGTGAATTTATGAGCATTTCCCTATTTTATCGTTTTCAGTGGAAAGCAGACCGTTACATGGAAATTCATTTATAAGGCTTATTGAAATGTGTTTTTCCTACGCACGGCAAGCATTAAAATAAATGTTTATGTAACCAATTTATTTTTGCATCAAGGTTTATATTAAATAAAGAAAAACAATCATACTAACTAAATTGAAAGTGCCACGAAGCGACGTTCTAACCGCATGTGAAAGCTATAATTACGCACGTAAAAACACTTTGAACAACTTGGCTCCTGAATGCGCCAGTATTTATGTTTCTAGAGAAACAGCCTCGAGTAGGACTGGTTAAAGGTTTTAGCCAGGAAAAACCTTTCACGGTAGATATTTCGTCGAGAAAACGACGGCTCTGGATTAGTAACCAACATAAATATTTAAAGAAGCGTCAACCTGTCACCTGTCTTACCTTAATGATGTTTTTTTCGCGTCTAATTTGCGAGCCTTTTTCGTTCGGTGGAAACCAGCGAGCGACGTCTTTCAACTGCACAGCACAGAGCTCGTTCCAATATGGCATCCCACAACTGCGCATGTCCAAAAATCTTCAGATTATTTTCAAGCCAACTCCTTCAATGACCTTTAGTGCAGTTACGATTTTTTTTCTGCCAATTATAAATAGAATGTCGAAGTAGGCTACCCACCCCCATATTTTAACCCCTCGGTCTTTCATAGCTGAAATACACAACACATAGTTATTGTTACCAGTGTGTTTACACAATGATGAAGACACCATTTTTACACTTCTAAACCAATTTTTAGATTTTATCTTTATTTAACTAGGCAAGTCAGTTAAGAACAAATTCTTATTTACAATGACGGCCTACCACGGCCAAACCCTAACCAGGACGACGCTGGGCCAATTGTGCTCCGCCCTATGGGAATCCCAATCACGGCCGGTTGTGATACATCCTGGAATCGAACCAGGGTCTGTAGTGACACCTTTAGCACTGAGATGCAGTGCCTTAGATGCTGCGCCACTCGGGAGCTCAATTCATGAGAGATGTAATGACATTTCCGAATACGTGTTTTATTGTCGAGACTAATTGTTTCATTGTTTTAAAAATACGGGCTATCTTCTATTAAGGGTATTTTTACATGTGAAATATAAGTGTCCAATACACAAATCCCAACAGAAGCCAATAGGCATACTGTATAGTCAAAGATAAAAACCTGTTTAAGCCTGGAGCCAAAAATGCTTGTCTGACCACTATTTGACATTCAAATAAATGAACAAACAAACGTATAGGCCTATGCATGTGCTACCCCCTTCTTTGAGAATTACATTGGCACTGTTTCTGACTGTTACAGTCGTGTCTTGACATACTAACCTTTTCTTTCGGTTAATTGTGTGTTTTTATTAAGAATTATGCTATTCAACATGTAATGAAACGTAACTCAAAGTTTAGTGTGCACGAGAGACAGTCTTACTGATTACAAGGGAATTCACTGTCACATACGGCACAGAAGTCGTATTTATTTTATGGTATTCATTTAAAAGATAAGTTAAAAAGCTATCGTTTTTTAACAGCTCAATTTGTGTTGACTGAAAACTGAAAACGTTTATGCACTTTATTAAAACACTTAGAGTAGCCTACATGAGATAAACCCATTGACATTCATTGATAAGCAATGCATTGATAAAAGTATGTCATGATCATTCTGTCCGTCAACCAAACCCTTGTATTCATGGGGTCCAGAAGCAAATTGGGGGTATAAGGGCTTCATATGGTCCCAGTTCGGCCCATGTCTCCAAAGTCCCAAATTGAAGGCAACTCAGCAAGGCATGAACATTTTAAGTTTCCAGAAATTGAATTGTATTATCAACCTTAATATGATCAGTGTATCTTCATGACTATGTAACAAAAGCATCGCATTCAATGGATATTGCATTAGAAGCAGGCCTATTGTACTGTCACATTTTTGGGAATGCCTACATGTACTGAAGTGGCTGTCGACATTTTATTGCTCTCACTTATTGACACATATTTAACATGGCTACTCTATTTGGAAGATTATTCATTTCATCAAATAATTGTTATAGCGTTCAAGCATTACTATAGTCAATACTATCCTCTAGTGGTAGAGGGTGTGTAGGCCCACTCGCCAACTGAATGGGAATAGACAGACATGATAAGGGTATAAAATATAACACATTTTAAACTGTCTTGAACTAGGTATCATATCTTATGAGGATATTCTTTTGACTAAATAAATGTACATTAAAACTATGTGTGATTGTTTGAGAACTATAGCTTTAACAGTGTATTGTGGAGGTTTTAGGCCTGTAAAATGTCAGGCTAAGATGTTTGGTATAGACTTTGAGTAAAATCAAACAATAATACAAAATTGCGCAATATAGACCTACTTGTTGGATAATGATTTTGGGAAACCCTGCAACCTCCTGGCATCATCCCATAACAGTTCTAGAATGAATGAGCATCATCTTCCACTTGCAACTCAAACAAAAAAGCAGGCAGTCCCTCAGATAGGCCTACCGACTGGTCTGAGTTGCCTAGCCACCACCGGCCTCATCCGCACCCCTCTGGTGAAGCGAATGCCCCTCCGCGGCTTCGCGCCTCCGGGTCCATCCCGGTGGAGGGAAGTGTGCGTGTGCACGTGGTGGTGAGGTGCTGGTAACAGATGGTTGGTTAGAAGCGCGCGGTTTAATCTGCCAGAGAAGAGGCTTTAACAAGTGCGCGGGGGAACGGATTATCCCCCACGTGCGACGCATGCATTGCACGGGCCACTGCCCTTTGTCTGTGTGCCAGTCAGAAGAAAAGTGATGGTTTGTCTCTATAACTCAATAACTCCCAAATTCATCTAGTTTGCCTTGACAATGACCATGGAGTAGGCCTATCATAAACCATTGGATTGAATGAAATACCATAGGCCTATTGCAAACCCATAGGCTATGGCTATTGATTGAATAAGTAATGAATCAGTAATTAATTAGATGCCAACTTCCTCCTCATTCCATAACTGGACAAAAGTGGCTTCATGACTAGGCACTAATGCACACAGCCCCTTAATCTCAAACTAAAGGCCATTCGAAGTCCGTTTTGCTTATTAACACTTGAAAGGCTTTGAGGGATCCCACTTTGAGTCAATGAGCAGTTATTCTGACTGCAAAATAACAGTCGTATAAACACATGTCATATACTATTGCACAAATAATCATTTGGTTGTGTGTTATGAAGGCTTGGGTAACATTAGAATATGTTACCCAATAAAACAAATCAAAGAGCATTTTCATTGGTTTATGTTAGTGTAGGATATCTGTGGTGCACATGGACCAGTTATTCTTGGAAAAGGTGATATTTTGAAATAGAGATAATCTCTTAGATTTTTGGAGTTATTTGTCACAGGTAAATGTTTTGGAAACCTCAGAATCTGCTCTTTCTGATACTATATAGAAGTCAAAGGGTCTTACCGGCATGTAACTCTGTAGGAGCCTCAAAGGATTTGAAAAAGTCACTTTTTGGTGCTCTGTTTCCCTGCCTCTGTGTCAATTCCAACTAAACTGCAATGTCTCTTCATATTCAATTTGACAATTGACAATATTGTCACCCATCATATTATTGCCAATTTAATATTGTATTTAGGCTAACTCTATTATTATATTTGTGAAATAATTTTCAACATAGTTTAGGTGTAGTTTAGATGGGCCATCATCAGCTGAGCAGGCTGACTGCTGGTGAATGAGAAGAATAAAGAAATACATGTCCTTTTAAAACTGGATATGACCCAAATTCTGTTTCTGATCTCGAAATTCTAAAAACAAATGCATGTGATAAATATACTTACTTAGGAAAAGTAAATGACTGAGGGTGGCATTAGTTTAAAAACGACAGAGATATTTAAATATAATTAACATGCTGTCAAAATGACTACCTCAACGCTTAGTGTTAAATCCACTATTGTTGTCTCTCATCATGTGTAGGGCACATCATCTGACTGCTGTATTATAGATAATTCATATTACAAAGGTTGTCCATTTAGATAAAACGATAGCCTAAACTCTATAGCCTACATGTGATTAGAACGTGGTAACTGATAAAGAGCATTTCAAATGGCGCTTGGGACATCGGATGGCCCCCCACTGCGGAGACAGGGGCGCGTGACTGCATTAACAAAAGGAACAAAGACCGCCTGCGCTCGCAGAGAGATCCAAGGAATTCAACAGCAGGAGGTGACGTCAGAATCCCGCATTTTGCGGTGTTGTGGCTTTCAAAAACATTTGATATGGTGTAGAACAATTACCCCTGTTCCGAACTTTAGTGTTTCGCATTTTCGGGGACTTTTTATTTCGCAAAATACTTTTGTGTTAACTTCGCGAGAGAGACATTGAGCAGTGATAGCATGGCAAATTCGTTGTTTTGTTTTTCTTGAGGATATACGGAATTTCTCCTCGCAAACAACAGGGGAAGTGCCCCCTGTCCTTTGTCTGCCACGGGTGTTTTTAAAGTATTCGACATGGACATTTACGGATACAATGGTGTTTTTCTGGTCAAAAGACTATTTAATAATGCAGCTTTTGAGATTTCGAACATGTCAGACATTACGAAGGCGAACCCTCAGGGATGCGATAACGGGGCTTTGACGAACAGATTCGGAGTCTTGATTCAAGGGTTGCTGGCCATAGTTGCCTTCAGCACATTGATGGGTGAGTATCTTTCAGAAGAGAACGTAACAATGTTTCAATTGTTTATAATTGTATAGGCTAACGTATTGTTTCGAAATAGCAGATCATGTTTCAAATAAAATACTTAAAAATCACTTCTAAAGGGAAAATCAAGGGTCTACTCAGCCAAGCACCGCACTGTTATCTACTGCAGAGCTACACTCCATCTGTGAGCACGTGGCAGTTTGTTTGTTTATGCTATTTGACGTTACTATCCGATAGGCTGCTGTTGCACTTTATAAGGCTGATAATACATATATAATTACTTTGTAATTCCATTTAATTAGTATATTATAAGAATGTTTCCCATATCCGTTTATGTGCCAGGTTTCAAATATTCAACGCCGCTGGTAGCCATCATCAGTGGCACATCAACACAAATGTAAACGATCTCGAATGTGTCCTATAACTATTAGACTATTGTAGACATATAAACTATCCTTAAACTATGAACTACTTGTTAACAATCTATAAACCCGTTTCATTTGTATTATTCTTATTATGGAAATGCCTCTTCAAGACAGGGGTGAACGTTTATGCTGTATGATGGAAAAAACAGTTTTGAGAGGGTGGTCATAAAATCCTACAGAATACATCTATGCCTTTTTGAATATAAGGAGAATGGGCTCTCAGTCTTTATCTCTATCTACAGTGGGATGACATTTTGTAGTCATGTACATTACAACAGAGTGATTTATGACAGAAAGGGGTCAGACTCTAAAGGTGAGTGGAGGATCAATTAGCTTTTACCTCCTCACAGTTACTTATTAGTAAGAATATCAATATTTAGCCAGCAGTGTGTGTGTATGCATGCATGTAAGTACTTTATCAGCCAGAGTACCCAAGTCTGAAAATCGAGGGTCTACTCAGCCAAGCGCTGCACTGGTATGCCTTGGCGTGACCCTGGACAACACCCTGTCGTTCTCCGCTAACATCAAGGCGGTGACCCGATCCTGTAGGTTCATGCTCTACAACATTCGCAGAGTACGACCCTGCCTTACACAGGAAGCGGCGCAGGTCCTAATCCAGGCACTTCTCATCTCCCGTCTGGATTACTGCAACTCGCTGTTGGCGGGGCTCCCTGCCTGTGCCATTAAACCCTTACAACTCATCCAGAACTCCGCAGCCCGTCTGGTGTTCAACCTTCCCAAGTTCTCTCACGTCACCCCGCTCCTCCGCACACTCCACTGGCTTCCAGTTGAAGCTCACATCTGCTACAAGACCATGGTGCTTGCCTACGGAGCTGTGAGGGGAACGGCACCTCCGTACCTTCAGGCTCTGATCAGGCCCTACACCCAAACAAGGGCACTGCGTTCATCCACCTCTGGCCTGCTGGCCCCCCTACCGCTGCGGAAGCACAGTTCCCGCTCAGCCCAGTCAAAACTGTTCGCTGCTCTGGCACCCCAATGGTGGAACAAGCTCCCTCACGACGCCAGGACAGCGGAGTCAATGACCACCTTCCGGAGACACCTGAAACCCCACCTCTTTAAGGAATACCTGGGATAGGATTAAGTAATCCTTCTAACCCCCCCCCCAAAAAAAAGAGATATAGATGTACTATTGTAAAGTGGTTGTTCCACTGGATATCATAAGGTGAATGCACCAATTTGTAAGTCGCTCTGGATAAGAGCGTCTGCTAAATGACGTAAATGTAAATGTATGCACTGCAGAGCTACACTGTCCATCTCAATGCCTCTCCTCCACTTGCCAAGATGCGTTCATCTTTGTTTAGAGTCCTCTTCCTCTTGGCTATTTTGGTGACTTCCTCCCATTGACAGACCACTGGCCCCACCTTTTGCGTGCCAAAGTTCTTGGATACAGTTGCTATCATTTTATGCCAGGCACCAATTCTGGCTTTGCATTCTAACCTTCAGATAGTTTTTGGTTGATAATGAGTCAAGCTGCAGCCACAACATGATGTTGGTATGTGAACAGTCACACACTCAGACCTTGTGTTAGATGGGGAGAGAGGAACAGTGGGTTCCTGTTAGACACGTAGCCCTGAGCTACCAGTGTCCTGATGGGGATGGGTGGACTGAGGGAGCATGTGGTTCTGACTGTGCCATTCTTTATCCATCTCTCCTGGACCCACAAGAGGACATGTGCACACACACAAATATATCATTTTTCAGTCTTCTATGGCTGTCTCTGTCTCTCTCTCACTGCGTCTCTCCATCTCTTTCTCTATCTACAGTGAAGAGGTTCCGTGAGCCCGTAGGGATCAGAAGACCATGGAGGATCTGGTAAGAGTGGTGTTTTTATTTCTATTTCTTATCAGAGTCTGTATCAAACCCCAGGGAAGAACAGGAGACTGTCGGTTGATCACATGGCTGAGGATCATAGATTCTATTAGATTTAGAGAGGTCAATGTTTGTTGCTTGACTCTTATGTATCTGGCTATTACAAGTCACCATGGTGATGACCGTCCGAAATTTCACCCCATCTCTACAGGTTTTACGACACGTCCAAGCAGGCCATTGGCGCTCTCTTCATCCACTTCGCCAATGTGTTCCTCTCCAACCTCACAGAAATGGACCCTTGTTCCCTGTGAGTCCATAGCTGTGATTGGACAGGTTGGCAGAGACCACTTGCCAATCTAAAGCCTCAACCAATCATTCTGATAATAAATAAGATGTTCTGTTGTCACATACAGCAGATGGGTGCAGTGAAATGTGTTGTTTTACACAGTCAACCATAGTAGTATGGTGCCCTTAGAGCAAATTAGGTGTTAAGTGCCTTGCTCAAGGACACATTGACAGATTTTTCACCTTGTCGGCTCGGGTATTCCAACCACTGACCTTTCGGTTACTTTCCCAACGCTCTATCCGCTAGGCTACCTTTTGCCCCATGTCAAGTAATTGACTGGCTTGCTGGTGGGTTTCCACAGGTATCTGATGAACTTCCTGCTCGATGCCACGCTAGGCATGCTGGTCATCTGGGCGGGGGTCAAGGTTGTCTCCAGGATCGTGGAGTACAAGCAGTTCACACTGCTCACCTTTGGAGAATACGGTGAGTCTCCTAGACATCTGTTTAGGTCGTGTCAAATGTTTGGAGGTTGGCCAAAGCTTAGACTACTACTGTTCTGTGACTGTCATTGGAGAGGGTTGTGCCAGTTCATTTTCTGAATATTTCATGAAGGTTGACACTTCTTCCTTTCACCACTGGAGGCCCCTGTAGGCTCATGAGAATATTGCATGAAAAACATCCTCCGATGGGCGACGGTGACAATAGTGTGGGATGAAGTTCTAGCCAATTGCTGCACTCGTTACGTCCATAAGTTTTAATCGGAATACAGAACCAAAATAAGATTTTAATGTTAGTCTGTTAGTCTACTGTATTCCACAAGGTCATTTTTCTACTGTATCTGCACATGGTTCTGTTTCATGCTGGTTTTTCCATTGACTATTATGATCCACCGGATTGTAAATGCAGCTGTGCCTTGACCACTGGCCAAATATTTTAGTGGGCTTTAGTTTCCATCCGATCTGTATCACGCTCTCTCTGTGTGCTGACCTTTTCCCCAAAAGCCTGCTGGAAATACTGTCTCTCTGTCATAACTATTAGTCCTGAAAACTAAACAAATAGTAAGACATGTAGCTGTTTGTGTAAACCCACTCTGTCCTCTTAAAGAGCTGAACAACAACATCATGCAATCATGGCAGGCTTTGTCTTTTGCCTTTTTTTCCGCAGTTTCTCTTATACCCTTCTTTCTGCTGTATCACTTCTCTTTCTCTCTTGTTTGTCTCGCTCTCTCTCTCTTGTTTGTCTGTCTCTGCTGGGTTCCCAGGAGTAGAGTGTTTGTTAATGACAGAGACATGTCCCTGTCTGTGTACACTGAGATGAAAGAGAGACGCAAATAGCACACGTGGGACGTGTTTAGACCAGCACACTGAGTTTGTGGGGTTTTGTGTGTCTGTGTGTATGAATGTCAATGTGTGGTTGTGGCAGTCTGGTGTTGTCCTCTCTATGGCTGATCTTCCCTAGGTGACGATCTGAGTCCGTTGGTCAGTGTATGTAGTTGCAGTGTGGTCATTAAGTAATGGTCTGTTCTGTCTCACCAGGTGACCCTCCCCAGGCCGCAGCATGGCTCGGGCAGTGTGGTGTCTACCTTCTCATCATGGTCCTGGAGAAGAGTGTTGTCAGCTTGGTCCTGCTCATTCCTGGATGGACCAACGTGAGTAGGCCCACAGTACCCACAATCACCTGCTCCAGGAACATGGGCTAACCCAGATCCTGAGAGAACTGAGAGACTCTACCCACTCGAGGGAGAGAGCAGAAGTGTCAATCATGTTCTTTCTTCTCTGTTCTGTGTTTGAAATCTCTGGTGACAATTTAAAGTTAACAAAAAGTCAAGCCTGAAAAACAAAGGGAGGATGAAAGGTTTTGGAGAGAACAAAGAGAAAGAGTTGTCCTTTGAACAGAATGGGAACATTGACCTTCAGCCAAATGAATATCATCTGGCCTCGGGGACTAGAGTCTTGTTTGGTTGTTTATTTGTTTGAGGCTGTGGATCACCTGCTCAAACCTCCTTTGTGTTTTAGGGTCATTGTTGCTCTGTTCACTGCTCCTCTCTTGAAGAGTCGTTTAGCTATTTTCAGTACACATTTCTTTTGGACACTGGGGTCTTTTTTTCCCAGGGAAAAGGGTGGTGGTGGGGGGGGGGGGGGGCACCGGCAGCCCAAACTGTCATTAACATAGCTATCCCAGACAAATCGAATACTTAGAAAAATGCTCTCTCTCTATCTCTCTCTGACATGGTGAATACCACGTAATCATCACATTACCTCCAATCTCACTCATGTTACACAGTAGAGAGCCAAAGAGATGCTCCTTCTATTATAGTGCAAAACATTGACGATCTAAATGGCATTGGATGGCAGTCGCTTGTGTAACGAGCCTGTTATTTTGCCCTGCCCAAATTGAAAGTGTGTGTGTTGTGACGCTGTGTTTCTCTGCGCGCTGCTGTTCCAGCTGCAGTCTGTGTTGCTGGACTACATCCCTAACCCTCAGGTGGAGCTTGTGTTGGTCATGCTCATCGTGCCCTTCATTGTCAATGTGAGTCTCACCTTCAGTCTCAACCAGCGTGCACGAACACTCTGCATAATGTTGTGTATATGTCACAGGAGGCTGCTGAGGGAAGGACGGCTCATAATAATGTCTGGAATGGAGTGAATGGAATGGTATTAAACACATGGAAACCATGCGTTTGAGTTTGATACCATTCTATTCATTCCATTCCAGCCATTACTATGAGCCGTCCTCCCCAATTAAGGTACCACAAAACTCCTGTGGTATATGTAGTATCCCAGACAGTCCACAAGGCTTGTATTTTTGGATAGAAAACCTGCATAAAGTTTACAGAATACAATATGCAGGCTTACTAGGCTACAGTGATTGTACAGTACATGACCATTCTGCGTCCACCACTGCACCGGTTTTACTGACTGAGTTTGTTCTCTGTGTGACCCTCTGTAGTCCATCATGTTCTGGGTGGTGGACAGTCTGATGATGAGGAAGTACAAGACTCTGAAGAGCCTGGTCGACTCCTGCGACTCCTCAACCAAGGTCGACTCCATGGCGCCGTGGGTTACCGGCGACGAGTCACGGGTGAGAGTCAGTTAACTAGAGATGTCCCCGACAAAAATAATTAATCTTGGTCGACCAAAAGCCGTCTGTTCTTTCGACCAATTTTAAAACGTGTATTTTTCCATATATATGTTTAAAAAAAATATAGAAACACTCTGTGTTTTTAATAAAATCAGCTATATATGCATTGAGCTTGTCTGATGCTTTAAGCTCACGGTTTGATGAAATAAGACACAAATGACTGAAGAGGGAGCCAGAGATCAAGATAACCAGACGAAAAAAACCTTAACCTGTCCTGACCATCCTCCTCATGGCTTTCGCAGATTCTGCCGTTACTCTCCTGAAGTTGCTGGTAATAGGCTACATGATAAGTCGGCAACATTTCTCATGTGGAATGCCAATTTATCTTACCATTTCTACCGATCTGTGTGCCAGTTATGGTTTTCATATGCACATTTTTGTGGAACAGTTTCATTTATAAAAAACGTCTTCGTACCTCAAAATCATTGTCATGTGTTTAATCATAATTCTATCCAAATGAAAATGATACAAACCTAAAAAGTAACTTCTATTGCCATCTATGTAAAAATAGCCTAAAAAGCCAACAAATAAAAACATTGCTGCCTGCAGGTAGAAACTGTCCCGATTTAAAAAAAAAAAAATTTTTTAAAAAAATAAAATGCAAAAAAAAAAAAAAAAAAAAAATCCTATAAATCACATTGGCTACGCATGACCTGTCTGCAGCGAACTTGAAACATTGTATAAACTATTAACTTGGGTCTGGCCTGAAACTCCTTGCAACATTGTATAAAATATTTTGGGCCCTCAAAGTTGTCTATGCTAGTGAGCTTGGAAGAGACACAGCTGTAGGCTATTTGCGTAAGGGATAAGAAGTAATCATGTAGGACTATTTTTATGATGTTTCCACAGGATCAGAGCATGGCATTTTCCCCTTTTACGCTGAGTGGTTATTGAAAGGGAGAGAGATTTTTTTTAAATACATTGAGGAATTGTCATTTTCAATGGATGTAAAAACATAATTTGTTTTCTTGCTGTTTGAAGTGAAGAAAAAATTACTTTGAGAAGCTCTGCAGTTCATTGGTGATCGTGCATTAAACCAATCAGAAATACTATCAGATTGTTCGAGCACACAGTTATGTATTCTCCATAGACCCGTAGTGAATTGTTCAGTGACTTTCAACGTGGAGCCGTCATCGGATTCCACCTTTCTAACTAGTCAGTTTTTAAATTTCTGCCCTGCTAGAGCTGCCCTGGTCGACTGTAAGTCCTGTTATTGTGAAGTGGAAGCTAGGAGCAACAACAGCTCAGCCGCGAGATGGTAGGCCACAAAAACTCACAGAATGGGACCGCCGAGTGCTGTACTGTGTAAAAATCGACATTCCTTGGGTTGCAACACTCACAACCAAGTTCCAAACTGCCTCTGAAAGCAACGTCCGCACATAACTGTTCGTCGGGAGCTTAATGAAATGGGTTTACATGGCACACATAAGCCTAAGATCACCATGCGCATTGCCCAAGCGTCTGTCGGCTGGAGTGGTGTTAAGCTCGCCGCCGTTGGACTCCATCTTGCAGTCCGACGAAATAATTTGGGTTTGGCAGATACCATGAGAACGCTACCTGCCCCAACGCATAGTGCCAACTGTAAAGTTTGGTGGAGGAGGAATAATGGTCAGGGGCTGTTTTTCATGGTTTGGGCTAGGCCCCTTACTTAGTTCCAGTGAAGGGAAATCTTAACACGACATACAATAATATTCTAGACGATTCTGTGCTTCCAACTTTGTGGCAACAGTTTGGGGAAGGCCCTTTCCTGTTTCAGCATGACAATGCCCCCGTGCACAAAGCGAGGTCCATACAGAAATGGTTTGTCGAGATTTGTGTGGAAGAACTTGACTGGCCTGCACAGAGCCCTGGCCTCAACTACATCGAACACCTTTGGGATGAATTGGAACGCTGACTGCGAGCCAGGCCTAATTGCCCAACATCAGTGCCCGACCTCACTAATGCTCTTGAGGCTGCTGTGGGTACTTGCTTCCATTCAATGTTCCAACATCTAGTGGAAAGCCTTCCCAGAAGAGTGGGGGCTGTTATAGCAGCAAAGGAGGGACCAACTCCATATTAATGCCCATGATTTTGAAATGAGATGTTTGACTAGCAGGTGTCCATATACTTTTGGTCATGTAGTGTATATTTGCTACTGCTCGACTAAAAAATCTTGGTTGCCAGCCTATCGCCCAAACAATCGACCAGTCAAATAATTGGGGCTAGCCCTACAGTTAACCATAAGAGGGGACTGCAGATCTCTGAGTGCTACTGCTCTGTGGGATCATGAAGGGACGCCGTTTGATGATGAAACATTAAAGCCCATGGGTGTAAGAGAGACTTTCCCACCAAACATCACCATAACACTCCACATCCCCATGGAACACTGGCTCAAGATGTCTGTGTTTGTTGAGAAAGAAAAGAAACGGAGTGTTTGTCACAGTGATTTAGCCTGTCTGCACCTGTTTTATGGGAGCCCCCCCCCCCCACACACACACACACTCGGTCTAAAGGGCAACCGGCCCACATAGTTACTGTCAAGGAAAGACTGAGTCAGGGACCCCCCCCCCCCTGACCTCCTCTCCCCCTTTCTCTCCATTTTTGCTTGTCTCTGTTTTCTCCCGTCAATTTGTGGTGTTGTTTCTCTGTGGGTCCGTTACCCGTGTTGTCGTGTGAAATTGAGTCAATGTCCTACTTGTCCCTGTTGTTCTGGAAAATAAGAGTCTGATTATCACAGCAATGTTATCGACATTCCTTGTTTGGTAAGACACGAGTGATGGATGTATGGCGCTAGATCGACCTGACAGTTGTCACATCGTTGAGTCAAGGGTCTTCTCTGTTCTAGAGTTGCTCCTAATGTGTTGATGTAGTCTACCGTAAGTGTGTGATCATCTTGTTTCATTGGATTTGGTGGGAGAACCGTTAGTATGTGGTGAATAGTGTTGACATTATGATATTAGTTAACTGTCTCCAGTGGGTGTATAGTGTTCTAGTTGAGTGGCTGTGAAATCATGTACTGTATATTGGAGTAGTGAGACTGTCGACAGAAGCCTTCTGTGTTGGGTAATCGGACAGAATTGACCTCCTACACAGCATTCAATGTGTTACTGTACACTCTCTCGATCTGTCCTCTCTCTCTTTCTCATCCTCTCTCTGGAGTCACAATGATTATGACAGACTGGCAGTGTTTCTCTCTCCCTCCTCGTCCCTGGTACTCTGCCAAGCAGCAACAAATCATCCCTTCATCCCGGGAATAAAAGTGACATTTGGAATTAATTTCCATTCATTGATGTCATAGAAAGAGGGAGAGAACTATGTCCATGGGAGAGAGGAGGGCATTGATTAGGCAGAACTGTTGGGAGTTTGGTTGGGCAATAGTCTTGTGTGCAATCAGTTTGATTTCAGTTCCTGACACGGTCTGTAGGATAGTGTTGGGGAATGATTTCATCCTTGGTCAGCTGTGGCCATATGGTGTTCAGAGTAGGCTGTTTTACTTTTATCATAACAAAATGTTTGAGAAACACAGACAGAATCGATAGTCTGGCCTCTTGGTTTGAGTGTATCTGAATGAAGATTTATTTGGGATTGGCTTTATATTGGGGAGAGGAAGGCTGGGCAAGCCCCCTTTCTGCCTCTGCTTCTCCCATTACTATAATCTCATCCAAGATGTCTACATTGCGCACACATGCATGCACACACTACCATAATCTCATCCAAGATGTCTCTGTATCCAGCATACAGTGCATTCGGAAAATATTCAGACCCCTTGACTTTTTCCACATTTTGTTACCTTATAGCCTTATTCTAAAATGGATTAAATTGTTTTTCCCCTCATCAATCTACGCTAGGGTTGCAAAGGGTCAGAAACTTTCCGGTAAATTTCCAGAATTCTTCCAGAAATTTGCCATGGGAAGTTAAGCCTGGAAATTTTGCATGAAATTCATTAAAAAGTTATCTTATGAACTTTTTTTGTGGGATACACAAGGCAATTCTAGGTCTTGTGTATCCCAAACTATCCCCAATTCAATGGAATTGCAACCCTCTGCATGCACAGTGCATTCTTCCATCACATGCACAGTGCATTCTTCCATCACATGTACAGCTGATTCTCAAGATCTTGCACACTAATGAGATGCTATTGAGCCCACACTACCACACTGTCTGAGCCAAGGACTACATGCTTTCTGGTAAGTTTTGATTACAATACTGGGTGGGGTGAATATATTTTATGACATACATTCTTTTTTTGTTAACTAGTAAATAGTAGCCTACAGCAAAGTGTGTTTAAATCATTTCTAACTTGTTAACAATTTCTGCTAGTTAGTTTTTGCTACCATGTGGGTTTTAGCTTGCTTGAGCCTGCTAACTGCGGAGTGTTAATTCACCTGTTTAATACATGTTTCATTTTAAAACATTTATCTTACAAAGGAGTTGTTTAATCTAACTGCTTAACTATTTATCTGTACATGGAATTGTATTTTTATTTATTTTCTACAAAAATCTTTTTACAGGAAAATGCCACGGGCACTATCTGATGTGTGGAGACATTTCACTGCAGCTAATGTAGAAGGAAAAACTGTGTACATTTGCAAATACTGTGCCAAATCATATGTGAGAATGCAATCAAAGATGCAGAATCATCTGGCCAAGTGCATAAAGTTCCCTCAGCGCTCACAACAAGCAACCTCTGACAAAAGTCCCTCTACTTCTATTCGAGGTGAAAATGATTAATCAGACAGCTTATCGATAGCAACAGCTCATGGTCCTCCTGCTGATGAATGTCTTGCTCGAGCTGTGTATGCAACTGGTTCACCTCTGATGCTCACAGGCAATGTGTATTGGAAGAGATTTCTGATTGTTCTTCGCCCAGCATACACCCCTCCAACCAGACATGCTTTATCTACTCATTTGCTGGATGCAGAGTTCAACAGAGTTCAAGTGAAGGTCAAGAAAATCATAGAGAAAGCAGTCTGTATTGCAATCATCTCTGATGGGTGGTCGAATGTTTGTGGGCAAGGAATAATTAACTACATCATCTCCACCCCTCAACCAGTATTCTACAAGAGCACAGACACAAGAGACAACACACACACTGGTCTCTACATTGCAGGTGAGCTGAAGGCAGTCATCAATGACCTTGGACCACAGAAGGTATTTGTACTGGTGACAGACAATGCTGCGAACATGAAGGCTGCTTGGTCTAAAGTGGAGGAGGCTTACCCTCACATCACACCTATTGGCTGTACTGCTCATGCATTGAATCTGCATCATGTAACTGAAAACAATGGATACACTCTACAAGAGAGCCAAGGAAATGGTTAGGTATGTGAAGGGTCATCAAGTTTTATAGCAGCAATCTACCTCACCAAGCAAAGTGAGAAGAATAAGAGCACCACATTGAAGTTTCCCAGCAACACCTGTTGGGGTGGTGTTGTCATCATGTTTGACAGTCTCCTGGAGGGGATGGAGTCTCTCCAAGAAATGTCCATATCACAGTCTGCTGATATGGACAGTGCCCCATCTAGAGGATCCTCCTCGATGATATGTTTTGGGAGAGAGTGGTAAGAAGCCTGAAAGCTATAGCAGTAGCCATTGCACGGATTGAGGGAGACAATGCCATCCTGTCTGATGTTCAGACTCTGCTTGCAGATGTAAGAGAAGAAATCTGTACTGCCCTGCCCACTTCACTGTTGCTCCAAGCAGAGGAAACTGCAGTTCTGAAATGCATCAAAAAGCGTGAAGACGTGTGCCTGAAGCCCATACATGCCGCAGCGTACATGTTGGACCCCCAAGTATGCTGGCAAAAGCATCCTGTCTGGTGCAGAGATCAACAAGGCCTATGGTGTCATCACTACTGTGTCTCGCCACCTTGGCCTGGATGAGGGAAAGGTTCTTGTCAATCTGGCAAAGTACACTTCCAAGCAAGGGCTTTGGGATGGAGATGCAATATGGCAGTCGTGCCAACATATCTCATCAGCCACCTGCTGGAAAGAACTTTGTGGATCTGAGGCTCTTTCCCCTGTTGCCTCCATCATCGGGCGGGCAGGTAACCTAGTGGTTAGAGCGTTGGGCCAGTAACCGAAAGGTTGCTCGGTCGAATCCCCAAGCTGACAAGGTAAAAATCTGTCGTTCTGCCCCTGAACAAGGCAGTTAACCCACTGTTCCTAGGCCGTCATTGTAAGTAAGAATGTTAACTGACTTGCCTAGTTAAATAAAGTTTAAATAAAAAAGTAATAAATAAAAAATCCTCCAAATCCCACCAACATCAGCCTCAGAGCACAACTGGTCCTTGTTTGGGAACACACACCAAAGCTGACCAACAGGCTGACCAATACAAGGGTTGAAAGATCGGTGGCCATCTGGGAAAATGTGAGACTTTTTGAGCCTGACAACGAGCCATCCTCAACAAGGTTGGAAAGTGACAGTGAAGATGAGGCCTCAGAGTCTGACGTTCAAGAGGTGGACATTGAGGAGGTCCAGGGAGAAGACATGGAAGCCTGAGAGGAAGACAACCAAAGCTTTAGTTTCTAGACTACCATTTTACAGATGTATGTTGAAAACGTTTTTGGGAGATGCAATGGATCATCGGGGATCATTCAAAATTCCCTTTTGTTGTTCAGTGAAATCATCTCATGTGAAGAGTCAACTCTTTTAATCAAAATTCAATTTGTAAGTACATTTTTTTTTTATTTCTATTGGAAGGATTTAATCATTTGCAATTATGTCTACATATGTTAAGGTAAACAGTTTGTTTCTGTCTCCAAATTATATGGTAAATACAGTGGCAAGAAAAAGTATGTGAACCCTTTGGAATTACCTGGATTTCTGCATAAATTGGTCATCAAATTGGATCTGATCTTCATCTTAAGTCGCAACAATAGACAAACATGGTGTGCTTAAATTAATAACACACAAATCATTGTACTTTTCTTGTCTATATTGAATACATCATTTAAACATTCACAGTGTAGGTTGGAAAAAGTATGTGAACGCCTAGGCTAAGGACTTCTCCAAAAGCTAATTTGAGTTAGCTAACCTGGAGTCCAATCATTGAGACGAGATTGGAGATGTTGGTTAGAGCTGCCTTGCCTTGTAATAAACACTCACAAAATTTGAGTTTGCTATTCACAAGAAGCATTGCCTGATGTGAACCTTGCCTCGAACGAAAGAGATCTCAGAAGACCTAAGATTAAGAATTGTTGACTTGCATAAAGCTGGAAAGGGTTGCAAAAGTATCTCTAAAAGCCTTGATGTTCATCAGTCCATGGTATGACAAATTGTCTATAAATGGAGAAAGTTCAGCACTGTTGCTACCATCCCTAGAAGTGGCCGTCCTGCAAAGCACAGTGCAGAATGCTCAGTGAGGTTAAGAGGAATCCTAGAGTGTCAGCTAAAGACTTACAGACATCTCTGTAACATGCTAACATGCTCTGTTGACGAGTCTATGATACGTAAAACACTAAACAAGAATGGTGTTCATGGGAAGACACCACGGAAGAAGCCACTGCTGTCCAAAAAAACATTGCTGCACGTCTGACGTTTGCTACGGTGCACCTGGATGTTCCATAGCGCTACTTGCAAAATATTCTGTGGACAGATTAAACAACAGTTGAGTTGTTTGGAAGGAACACACAACACTATGTGTGGAGAAAAAAAGGCACAGAACACCAACATCAAAACCTCATCCCATCTGTAAACTATGGTAGAGGGAACATCATGGTTTGGGGCTGCTTTGCTGCCTCAGGGCCTGGACTGCTTGCTATCATCAACAGAAAAATGAATTCCCAAGTTCATCAAGACATTTTGCAGGAGAATGTCTTGAAGCTCAACAGAAGTTGGGTGATGCAACAGAACAACAACCAAAAACACAGAAGTAAATCAACAACAGAATGGCTTCAACAGAAGAAAATATGCCTTCTGGAGTGGCCCAATCAGAGTCCTGACCTGAACTTGATTTGAGATGCTGTGGCATGACATCGAGAGCAATTCACACCAGACATCCCAAGAATATTGCTGAACTGAAACAGTTTTGTAAAGAGGAATGGTCCAAAATTCCTCCTGACCGTTGTGCAGGTCTGATCTGCAACTACAGAAAATGTTTGATTGAGGTTATTGCTGCAAAAGGAGGGTCAACCAGTTATTAAATCCAAGGGTTCACATACTTTTTCCATCCTGCACTGTGAATGTTTACACAGTGTGTTCAATAAAGACATGAAAATGTATAATTGTTTGTGTGTTATTAGTTTAAGCAGACTGTGTTTTGTCTATTGTTGTGACCTAGATGAAGATCAGATACCAATTTATGCAGAAATCCAGGTATTTCCAAAGGGTTCACATACTTTTTCTTGCCACTGTATATCCAATGCAAAAAAACATCTACATTTCAATGGTAATAATATTAATTCCCCAAAATGTGCAAGCCTGATCTACACACCATACCCCATAATGACATAAGTATTCAGAACCTTTACTCAGTACTTTGTTGAAGAACCTTTTGGCAGTGATTACAGCCTTGAGTCTTCTTGGGTATGACGCTACAAGCTTGGCCCATCTGTATTTGGGGAGTTTCTCCCATTTTTCTCTGCAGACCCTCTCAAACTATGTTAGGTTGGATGGGGAGGGTCGCTGCACAGCTATTATCGGGTCTCTCCAGAGATGGTCAAGTCCGGTCTCTGCCTGGGCCACTCAAGGACATTCAGAGACATGTCCCGAAGCCACTCCTGTGTTGTCTTGGATGTATACTTAGGGTCGTTGTCCTGTTAGAAGGTGAACCTTCGCCTCGGTCCTGAGTGCTCTGGAGCAGGTTTTCACCAAGGATCTCTCTGTACTTTGCTCCGTTCATCTTTCCCTCGATCCTGACTAATCTCCCAGTCCCTGCCACTGAAAAACATCCCCACAGCAAGATGCTGCCACCACAATGCTTCACCATAGAGATGGTGCCAGGTTTCCTCCAGACGTGACGCTTGGCATTCAAACCAAAGAGTTCAATTTTGGTTTCAACCGACCAGAGAATCTTGTTTCTCATGGTCAGAGTCCTTTAGGTGCCTTTTGGAAATTCCAAGTGGGCTGTTGTGCTTTTTACTGAGGAGTGGTTTCTATCTGGCCACTACCATAAAGGCCTGATTGGTGGAGTGCTGCAGAGATGTTCCACAGAGGAATTATGGAGCTCTGTCAGAGTTACCGTCTGGTTCTTGGTGACATCCATGACCAAGGCCCTTCTCCCTGATTGCTCAGTTTGGCGTTCAATGCTGCAGACATTTTTTGGTATCCTTCCCCAGATCTGTGCCTCGGCAGAATCCTGTCTCGGAGCTCTACAGACAATTCCTTTGACCTCATGGCTTGGGTTTTGCTCTGACAGGCACTGTCAACTGTGGGACCTTACATAGACAGGTGTGTGTGTGCCTTTCCAAATCACGTCCAATCAATTGAATTTACAACAAGTTGACTCCAATCAAGTTGTAGAAACATCTCAAGGATGATAAATGGAAACAGCAAGCACTTGAGATCAATTTCGAGTCTCATAGCAATTCGTATGTAAATTTGATATTTCTGTTTTTTTATTTGTAATAAATGTGCAAAAATGTCTAAACCTGTTTTCGCTTTGTCATTAAGGGGTGTTGTGTGTAGATTTGTAAAAAAAGTATTGAATCAATTTTAGAATATGGCCGTAATGTAACAAAATGTGGAAAAAGTCAAGGGGTCTGAATACTTTCTGTTTGTGGATTTATTATGCCATAATGGCCTTTCCATAAACTGTATGAAATTGGAATTCTGCTCTGTTGGGATTATATGTGGTGGAGCAGTGGTCTGGACAATATTCCAGACTGGGAATAAAGTGGGATTTTATAGCCTTGGAGTGGGAATAACAGCACACCAGACCTGGACACATCACCTCATCTTGGCAGACAGCTGCTCACGTGTTTGTGTGACGGTGTCTCTGTTTGTGTATCTATTCTCTGACGTGTTTCTCCCTCATCCAGGTCCTGTTGACAGTCGAGACAGACACTGAGGAGGAGGATAGTTCAACAATGGTTCGAGGAGGGTCCCACTCTAGCCTTCCAGTAGTGGGCATAATATCAAGCTGGGTGGAGGTGTAGCTCTGGTATCCTTCTCTACAAGACCCTGACACATACGCTGACCCGCGCCACACACAAACGCGAGCACGGATGTGTGAATGTACGCTCCTTCCAGATCACACAGATTTGCTTTTTTTCATTGTACACATCCCAATGATGTCTTTGATGACTTGGCTGTTATGAGGATGTTGAATGTTATATGAACTATGCTTTATGATGAAGAAGAAGAAAAAAAGTCCTTCAACCTTGCAGTCCCTGTTTACCGAAACAAAAAGCTTGGTGGGGCTATAAAGTGTCTCGTAATGGAGATAATTAGAGAGCACAGTGTGAGCTTGAGGGAACACGACAGTGATGATGAAAGAGTAAATCTGTCCTCTCTCGGGGGATTTTGTGAAAAGGGTGTTTGTTGATCTCCAAAGAGCTCTTTGACAGTACAATCTGCTCTGTTTTCCTTCATCATACAGATTACTGCTTAGTTCAAACCTTGACATACAGCGTCTAATGGTCTGTAATTAAATACGTTAAAAGTCTGTTTTGGACCTGTAGTATTAAGTAGAATCCACTACTAGTGTCCTTGTCTCCTTTCCTCCTTCGCCACTAACAGGTAGAAGGGCTGGATAGTTTCAGTCATTGATTTCACCTATCACGTCCACTCAGATCAGTTGTCAGACTATTGTAACTCAGCTGGAGGAGTTGGACCTTAAAGTTGGAAAAGTTTTATCTCTGAGTTGGACTGTAGTAGTCTGGTCTGGAACAGTTTTTCACACTGTCTCCAGAAGATGCTTAATAAGGCGGAAAATTGTATTCTATGTGGAAAATGGACCAGATCATTTTATATTCCTCATGGATGTCCATTTGGGATTGATTTGGATTTATACAAATATTTGCAATGTTTCTACTATGAACTAAAGAGCTTAGTGATATGGAGTGATTTTGAACTTTGTAATGTATTTTCTTATTTCTTTTGTCTATTTTACATATTTTATTGTATTCATATTACTTGGGGTTAAACCTGTGGTAATGACATGTAATGGGAGATTTTAAAGTGGTATCACAGAAATGATCACAGTGAATTCAGAGATTACCTGAGATATCAAAATAGTGTTCAGTTTACCATTTTATGTTCATTCTTATAGATCACATTTCTCAATCATTGAGCTGTTAACTCTAACATGAAAATACAATACTGCCATTTTTGTATTAATTTAATTATGTTCCTGAAACCATTTAATGTCTTAGTGATGTGAAAGATTCTGATTGTGAGACTGCCATTTCACGTGACCTCAAATGTGTAGAACAGCTACTGTGAGGACCTGCACCACTACATTTATGTTAATTATTCACTGTAAAAAAATTACTCACATGCTCTGTCTATAATATCTATTTTATTTAGCGTTACTCCAATCCATCATGTATGTGTTTTGTGGAAACAGAATTTTGAATTGTGACTGAATGTTTAATGGATATCCACTTGAAAGTGCCATGTTGCTATAATATATTCATGATTCATTGATGATACAAGAAAAATGTCTTTGTCTTTTGTCTTAACCGTTGTCACTATTGTTTGTATTATAATTTAAATTCAAGTAAAATTGTATAATAAAAAAAACACGAGTGTTGAATACCTTTGGTGGCTCGGGTCAGCCCGGTGGCCCCTGAGCTCGATGACACACCTGAGCGGGACGCAGAGTAGTACACCTGTGTGGGTGGGGGCAGCAGGCCTTTGACCCCAAACTGATGACAGAAGGGGTGAGGGGGGCGGTTAGAGGGGGAGCTAGTCATTGGCACAGGGACCGGTAGAGGAGAGAGTTAGTTAGGGGGTGTCTGGTGTGACCAGGTGTGATCCTAAGCAGAGTGTTGCCACTTGAGCTTGACCAGGTTTAGTTGTTTGCTCTCCCAGTTAGCGCCTAAACCTAGCATGCAAAGAGCCTGCCTTCCTGCAATGACTAAGGCCTGGATTCAGTCCCAATATGAGTTGTAGACAATGCGGCTGTTAAACGCAATTCCCGATTGAGCAGTGTTTACCGTGAATAAGAGCTCTAAGAACATGAGGACATTGTTTAAAGCCCTGATGGGATTAACTCAGTAGGATGGAGCACAGTACTAGTTTTGGGTGTGATTCCTGCTTGGGCCACATACTTATACTAAATGTTTGTGTTAACTGTTAGTTACTTTCATAGAACTGTTTACTTTGTAATGTTAGTATTATGTTTCAAGTGTTCTCACAATCTAGAGCTGTTCAGAAAAAAGTTGATCTTTACAAATAAATATTGTTTTCATGTTTTACTTCTTTTACACACAAAAAAATTCATCCGGTTCAATAAAGGTTATATTTACAAGTACAAAATGACAGTATAAAACGATACACGTCAAACAATGTCCTTATTACATTTATATTAAAAATAGTACAAAAATATATTCAAGAATATTGATGGTTGGTTATTCAGTGCAGGTGCTCCTGAGGAAAAAACAGGAAGTAGGCAACTGGAAGTGGATTGAAAGACATGGTTGGAGGTGGATGGGTGGATGGGGTAGTAGCATAGAAAATGATAGAGGCCTCTAGTAGCCAAAAGGCTGTGTTAGAATGGACTGTGCTATTGAGGGCTTGCACCATTTTAATGTAGTCAACTGGGTGGGACTTCCAACTTCATTAGCTGATTCCTCCTGGTGACCCAGTTGGAGTCATGTCCTACTGGGTCATTAGGAGGGATCAGCCAATTGTGAAGAAGAAAATTGACTACTTTAAAATGGAGATAGCGTCAATGGCACTGCCCATGATGTCACAGACGCTACAGTTTAGATACACCTTAGCCAAATACATTTAAACTCAGTTTTTCACAATTCCTGACATTTAATCCTAGTAACAATTCCCTGTCTTAGGTCAGTTAGGATCACCACTTTATTTTAAGAATGTGAAATGTCATAATAATAGTAGAGAGAATAATTTCTTTCAGCTTTAATTTCTTTCATCACATTCCCAGTGGGTCAGAAGTTTACATACACTTAATTAGTATTTGGTAGCATTGCCTTTAAATTGTTAACTTGGGTCAAAATGTCGGGTAGCCTTCCACAAGCTTCTAAGTCTGGTAAGTTAAGTTAGGTGAAGAATTTTGGCCCATTCCTCCTGACAGAGCTGGCTTTGTGATGGCCACTCCAATACCTTGACCTTGTTGTCCTCAAGGCATTTTGCCACAACTTTGTAAGTATGCTTGGGGTCATTGTCATTTGGACGACCCATTTGCGACCAAGCTTTAACTTCCTGACTGATGTCTTGAGATGTTGCTTCAATATATCCACATAATTTTCCTTCCTCATGAAACCATCTATTTTGTGAAGTGCACCAGTCCCTCCTGCAGCAAAGCACCCCCACAACATAATGCTGCCACCCCAGTGCTTCATGTTTGGGATGGTGTTCTTCGGCTTGCAAGCCTCCCCCTTTTTCCTTCAAACATAACAATGGTCATTATGGCCAAACAGTTCTATTTTTATTTCATCGGATCAGAGGACATTTCTCCAAAAAGTACGATCTTTGTCCCCATGTGCAGCTGCACAGCTGCAAACCGTAGTCTGGCTTTTTTATGGCGGTTTTGGAGTAGTGGCTTCTTCCTTGCTGAACGGCCTTTCAGGTTATGTCGATATAGGACTCGTTTTACTGTGGATATAGATACTTTTGTATCGGTTTCCTCCAACATCTTCACAAGGTCCTTTGCTGTTCTGGGATTGACTTGCACTTTTCGCACCAAAGTACGTTCATCTCTAGGAGACAGAACCCCTCTCCTTCCTGAGCGTTATGACGGCTGCGTGGTCCCATGGTGTTTATACTTGCATACTATTGTTTGTACAGATGAACATGGTACCTTCAGGCGTTGGGAAATTGCTCCCAAGGATGAACCAGACTTTTTTATCTGAAGTTTTGGCTGATTTGTTTTGATTTTTGCCTGATGCCAAGCAAAGAGGCACTGAGTTTGAAGGTAGGCCTTGAAATACATCCACAGGTACACCTCCAATGATGTCAATTAGCCTATCAGAAGCTTCTAAAGCCATGACATTATTTTCTGGAATTTTCCAAGCTGTTTAAAGGCACAGTCAACTTAGTGTATGTAAACTTCTGACCCACTGGAATTGTGATACAGTGAATTATAAGTGAAATAATTTGTCTGTAAACAATTGTTGGAAAAATTACTTGTGTCATGCACAAAGTAGATGTCCTATCCGACTTGCCAAAACTACAGTTTGTTAACAAGAAATTTGTGGAGTGGTTGAAAAACGAATTCTAATGACTCCAACCTAAGTGTATGTAAACTTCCGACTTCAACTGTATATGGCACAGATAGAAAGATGAGTCCTCTATCTAACACTATGGGTAGTAGAGTAGTGTTTGGAGTGTGAGTATGTGGGTCAAAAAGAAAGCTGATTTAGAGGTTTAGCGTCAGAGGGTTTGAAAAGAGCATGTAGCTGTACCTGGGGTTTTAGTTTCTGTGTGGGCGGGACAAGTTCATTGATGGCTCCTTATTGGCTCCTGTCTCAGGCTCCGTTACTTCCGTGGGTCCAATCGCCCATGTCGAATAGGTGTGACACCACGTAATCGTCATACTTTCCGTCGATCAGCTTGGCTGCGTTGTTTCTGGCGAACCAGCAGTCCACGCTCTGACGTCCGCTGTAGATACGCCGGGTCTTCTGGACCACCGGCACTGAACGCCCTTTGACCTTCAGGATGTGTGACCGTTCAAACGTGCTGTTGTCTCCTGTTGCCGTGGCATTGCCAGGAAGCTCTGCGAGTCCCACTTCCTCATACAGGAACTGACCTGGAAGTAGAATCACAGAGGGTCAGAATGGAACAGAACCACAGAGCTATAGGCAAACCAATGGTAATCCTCACTAGGGCCTAATTCCATTTCGGCTCAAGACCCCTTCCCCCACATCCCACCTTCCACTAGTAGTTTTTGATACCTACCCAGTAGTCCATGACAGTCATGTGACAGCCCTTTGCTGTTGGAGATGTAAAATCCCAGGTGGTTTCTCTGATAGGGAGCAGGGTTCTTGTACTGATGCACCAGTATGACGAAACTAATCGTTCTTCCTATGGTTACGGTCACGGTGGACTTTCCCACTATCGTCACTGCAAGCTCGCCACTCTCCACAGAGACTGTGGTGTCGCAGGGCAGGACCAGGCGGTCACGTCCATCCAGAATGACCTTCTTGGGGGTGACCTCGATGTAGGAACGTTTGGGTCGGTTCACCACAATGGTAATGGTGCTGAAGTATGTCCTCTGCTGTTTGTGGCTGCCCGCTGGCGCCGGGGCGCCTATCAGCTTACCGTTTACTGTCACACCTAGACTCACATACACACGCATGACCGCACACACAAATAGACCACATGAATCATATGAAAACACATAACTGAACATCTAACATAAAGTTATAATCTCTTGAGGACAGTCTTACCAGAGTGCTTGTGGTCAGATACCATTCTGAGAATGTGTCCTGGCTCTCCGTTGATGTTGAAACACACAGTTAGTTTACTGAGGGGGAACTCCACCACAAAGTGGGGATCGCCGTCCGCTGTGGCAAGGGGGTTGGTGTGTGAGAGATGGGATAGAGAGACACTGGTATTGAATATGAGGGAATATGAGAAAATAGTACATCTATGCATACCTGGATTCAAATACATGTGTATTGCAGTATTTGAAATGTATTAAATTTCAAATACACAGCCAAAACAAGTACTTTTATTTGAGTATCTGAATAATTATTTGTAAAAATCAAATAGTCGACCAAATTGTATTTGAAAGGTATTTATTTAAATGCTTTTTTCAAATACCTGGGTTAAATGCAAGGGAGTCCGTATATTTGAGGATATGAATACTTGTTTGGAAATAGTAGTTGAAATACATGAAATAGTAGTTGAAATACATGAAATAGTATTTGAACCCAGTTCTGATAAATACACGTTTCTGTATATATCTGTGGGTGTGAAGCACAAATGACTATACTGTATGTATAATCAGATATCACCAGATACCAGTGTAGGCTGTACATTGTAGACAGTTAGTTGTAGGCTGTCAGTTGTAGGCAGTTAGTTGTAGGCAGTTAGTTGTAGGCAGTTAGCTGTAGGCTGTCAGTTGTAGGCAGTTAGTTGTAGGCAGTTAGTTGTCGGCTGTTAGTTGTAGGCAGTTAGTTGTAGGCAGTTAGTTGTAGGCAGTTAGTTGTAGGCAGTTAGTTGTAGGCTGTTAGCTGTAGGCAGTTAGCTGTAGGCAGTTAGCTGTAGGCAGTTAGCTGTCGGCGCAGTTCGTTGTAGGCTGTTAGTTGTAGGCAGTTAGTTGTAGGCAGTTAGTTGTAGGCAGTTAGCTGTAGGCAGTTAGTTGTAGGCAGTTAGTTGTAGGCAGTTAGTTGTCGGCAGTTAGCTGTAGGCAGTTAGTTGTAGGCAGTTAGTTGTAGGCTGTTAGTTGTAGGCAGTTAGTTGTAGGCAGTTAGTTGTAGGCAGTTAGTTGTAGGCAGTTAGTTGTCGGCAGTTAGCTGTAGGCAGTTAGTTGTAGGCAGTTAGTTGTAGGCTGTTAGTTGTAGGCAGTTAGTTGTAGGCAGTTAGTTGTAGGCAGTTAGTTGTCGGCAGTTAGTTATAGGCAGTTAGTTGTAGGCAGTTAGTTGTAGGCAGTTAGCTGTAGGCAGTTAGCTGTCGGCAGTTAGCTGTCGGCAGTTAACTGTAGGCAGTTAGCAGTAGGCAGTTAGCTGTAGGCAGTTAGGTGTAGGCAGTTAGTTGTAGGCGGTTAGTTGTCGGCAGTTAGTTGTCGGCAGTGATCTGTAGGCAGTTAGCTGTAGGCAGTTAGCTGTAGGCAGTTAGTTGTAGGCAGTTAGTTGTCGGCAGTTAGCTGTCGGCAGTTAGCTGTAGGCAGTTAGTTGTCGGCAGTTAGCTGTAGGCAGTTAGCTGTAGGCAGTTAGTTGTAGGCAGTTTGTTGTAGGCTGTTAGTTGTTTCCTGCTTTGAGTGGGCCTGTGAGACCTGAGCTAAGTGCAAATTCAGGAGATGAGAGAGCAGCAGTAATGACAGGGTCATTGATGTCATCTCACATGTCTTCTTCAGTCTACTGACCTCTCTCTCAGTCTCAGTGTGTGTGTGTGTGTGTGTGTGTGTGTGTGTGTGTGTGTGTGTGTGTGTGTGTGTGTGTGTGTGTGTGTGTGTGTGTGTGTGTGTGTGTGTGTGTGTGTGTGTGTGCATGCACGTGTGTGTATTCCCGTGACTGTGTGTGTGTGTGTGTGTGTTTGTGAGTACTTCCCAGTACCAATCCCAGGCCCAGTGCAGATACTTCAATTAGCCCCTGTAAACATTCTGTAGTTCAGTTTCAGAGTAAAGAGACATCTCATACCCCTTAACTGTCTGTAATGATTGCTGTGTGTCTGACTGGGTTCCTAACTTAAAGTCCGCCCACACAGAGAGTAGAGAGAGTACTGTACCTTTCTCCAGTCCCACTCCCTCTAACAGAGCCTCAGAACCACTAACCTGATGTTTTGGAGATGGTTACAGATTTTTGTGCTGGCCTCTTCACAATTTTACCTATAGACAAAACAGACTTTGATTTTTACAGGTCATATGTTTTCAATAGTTCAATACTTCCTCTCAGTTCTATTTGTTAGCATTGGCATCGATAACAGGAAGCATTTGATCAAACGGATTAAGTCAGAAACAAAAGCCTCAAGCCTGCTAACCCGTTGTCTTGGAAACTGTGGAACTCTGTCCACCCGGCTGGTCTTTCATCAAGTGCAAGCTCTGGGACGTGTCTTCCTCCCCTTCCGTCTCATCCGACAGCTCATTGGCTGAAACAGCCTTCTTATTTGTCTCTGTGGTTACAGGGGTGGGGGTGGGTGTGTCCTTGGCCATGGTTCCGTCGGCCAGCACCTGAGGTTTTTCCACCACCAGGGAGGTGAGGGGCGTGAGGAAGTGATAGGTCAGGGAGAGGTCAGTCGCCTGCTGGGTATGTCCCTCTCTCTCCCTGCTGGTCTGGCTCTTCAGTCTGGACCTCAGCCCCTCTTTCACACTCAGGAAACCCCATACGCGCTCCACGAAATCATCCGCCACTGATCCTGTTGTGCCCGCCCCTGTGACCCCTGACCCCACCCCGGCCGTCGCCTCCTTCACGTGCCTCTCCGTCTCCACCTCCCTTTGCCGTAACGCCACGTCTGTCTCCAGGACGATGCTCTTGTCGCTGTTGCTGGCGGTGACCTGGACGTGCAGGGAGTCTGCACTTTGATTGGTCAATTTGCCGGCGATGACGATCTCTGAGCCGTTGAAATAGTTGGTGAAGAGGTGCTGGGTGACGTACTGGACCGAGTCCTCTGTGTAATTCACCCTGATATCAGAGAGCAGTGGAGTGCCTATCTCATCATAAAACCTAGAGGAAGAGAGAGGGAGGGAGGGAGGGACATGGAGGGAGGGAGAGAGAGAGAGAGAGATATGGAAGAGTGAAAGAGGGAATAGACGTAACATCCAATGTTATGATATGTGTTACCAGAATCTAGCACCCAGTAGAGGTCTATACCTCAGCTACTTCACTGTATCATAGACACAAGAATCAAGATATTGTGTGTGCTACTCTCTGATATGTTCTAGGGGCCTCAAATATCTGTGTGACTGTGTACACACACTCACCCCCCCAGAGATCCGGTTAGGGACGTTGATGTATTAAGGAGAGTATGCCTGCGTTCCAAATGTCACCCCGTGGTTCCTGGTCAAAAGGAGTGCACTATGTAGGGATTAGGGAATGGGGTGCCATTTTGGACACAACCAGTGTGTGTTTGTTATGTGTTGGTTTTCCAGCCAGGCCTTGGACCGTAGCACAGTAAACCTCCTCACCTCTTTAACTGTGTGTTGGCTCAGCTAGGTCTCTCCTCTGTTATTATCTCAGGATGCTATCAATTAACCCCTCAGACATACCCAGACGGCCCTTTCACAACACACAGTCACACACATTCCTCCCCTCACTACTAAACAAACACTTCAAAAAAGTGTCCAGTAAGACTGTCGCCGTGTGTGTGTGTGTGTGTGTTTGGTTTGGTTTGGTTTGAAAGATTGCAGTTCAAGAAGAGCCTTCTCTCAGTATGTGTATCATTGGTTATTATTTCACTCATTCCAATTCCTTTATCTCACCCCCTGACCTTCTCTATACCATTTGATTATAATGAATCAATTCTAACCACTTCTGCCTTCTCCTCTGTACTATCTGTCTACTGAACATCTCTCTCTCTCTCTCTCTTCCCCCCCCCCTCTCTCTCTCTCTCTCTCTCTCTCTCTCCCTCTCTCTCTCTCTCTCCCTCTCTCTCTCTCTCTCTCTCTCTCTCCCTCCCTCCCTCTCTCTCACCCCCGTACCCTTTGAGCATGGTGCTGGCATCTGAATCCTCAGGTATCCTCCTCATCATCCCACAGTTTTCTAGGGCCATGCGTTCCAGAAGCCTGTAGTCCACATCGTTCCCCATCCCGATGGTGAACACACAGAACTGCTCCTTCACCGCCGCCCGCGCGTTGCTGAGGATGCTGGGAGACTGCAGCTCGCCCACCGTGGGCCGCCCGTCTGTCAGGAAGATGATGAGAGACACACTGTTGTGGTTGGCGTCCGGATCGACGTTCAGATAGCCGCTTAGCAATGAGGAGCCCGTCTGTATGCCACTGTTGATGTCTGTGCCTAGTAGAGGAGAGATGGAGAGAGAGATTGATCTTGGGAAATAGTGGTTAGTAGTGATTCTCAAACTAAGAGTATATAATTGTGATCTGTCCAATGGGATATGAGGGAAAGAAAACGGTCATATCAGTTCAGCCAAAAATGGGGGTTGGGTAAGAGAAAGAACTCCATGGGGCGGCAGGAAACCTCGAGGTTAGAGCACTGGTCCAATAACCAAAAGGACGCTGGTTTGAATTCCAGATATATATGTAACGGTGCCCTTGAGCAAGGCATTTATCCCCAATTTCTCCAGCGGCGCCGGACAATGGTGACGCTGACTGTGACCCCACTCCCTAGGGCTGTCTCAGGGGAAGTTGGAAATGCAAGAAACACATTTCCATTACACCCTTGTACAAGTGTGTAACAGGACAAATATAAGCACCCCTAAATTATTCTGATTAGGCCTATTAGTGAAATAACTAATCTTCCTCTATCCCAGAATGCAGTGCTGTGTCTCTATCTCTCTCACCTCCGGTGGGTTGGAGCATATAGATGAACTTCTTGGCGTCTCGGACGTTGAGAGGCGTGACGGGGACCAGGCGGTTGGGCTGCCACACCTTGATACGGTTAGAGAAGCTGACAAAGTTAAACCGGTCGCCTGGACGCAGGTCCCTCAGGATAGTGAACAGGGCATCCTTAGTCTGAGAGAGAGGGAGGGAGAGGGGCGAGCGAGAGAGAGAGAGAGAGAGAGAGAGAGAACTTTTTGTTTTGCTTTCATCAATGAATCAAATGATATCATTGTAATACCTTTGCCTTGGTGCAAAATCCGTCTATTCAGTTGTGTTCACACAAGCGAACCAAACAGGCCTGGAAAACTTTTCCCCAACAGGAAGAGACACCTTGTCACACAAAAGGCTATTATAACACACATGGTCATGGTTTCTGTTAGCACCAATACCGTGGTAATTACCAAGATGTAATGTTTTAGTCATGTTTTTTTGTGAGCAGTATTGTTGTCATGCTAATAACTCTGTAATGGTTGGGCTTAACCTGACGCTGCCACTCAAAGACCCAGCCCTTTGAAACAGCTGTGAGATTCCGTTCCTTAGTTCAGAAACTGTTTCTCTCACCCCCTCACACACACACACACACATGCACGTAAACACACACACCACAACTATTTACCGTATCCATGCTACAGCTTGTTTCTCAACTGTACTGCGGTTTAGAAGTTGCACAGAACGAAAAGCCTACTAAATGAATAGTGAATATGAAATCTGTAGTCGAGTGGGTGTGATAGAGTTAGAGGGGTTACCAGATGCCTATAGACTGTAGGGGGCAAGGTTCAGAGCCATAGACAGACTGAGTGCTCTATTGTAGGGAGAGATCAAAGCCCACTTGTTCACTACAGAGTGGTCCACTGGGGGTGGAGGGGAACGAGGAAGGGATCACTCCAGATGATGCTGTCATCTGGAGTGTTTCATTTATGCCAAAGACAATGACGCCTCTCCCCCATAGCATTCAATTCAATTCAAACTACAATAGTGAACGTTGAGCATGTTTCCAGTTCTTCAGTGTGCATGAATCAGTTTCTCTTTTCTGTTTTTGCCAATCTAAGTCTTTGGGTTTCTGGATCTGCAGTGGAGCAGCTGCTCAGATGAAGTATCAGATGATACCAGAGGGATAATAATGCAATCTCCCAGAAGGAAGGATCTGATTTTGATATTACCAGACCAGTGTGGGAGTATTGCGCCAGAGACCGGAGAGGGGGCGGACTGGGGGTCGTATTCATCATCCGCTGCTACACTAACTCAGGATCTCTCAGGATCTTTAAGGCTTGATCACAGAGATGTGAAGGACTAAAGTAAAACTAAAGTTGACTCCACCTGGAATTGATTAAAATCCACAGATTTCCCCATAAGCTATACAGTATATATATGTGTGATCATTGTATTCAGAAGGAAACCATGTTTAACAACAACAACAAAAAGGAGAAGGAGAGAACAAGATATCTTGACCCAGTTGACAATGGTGTGATGAGAAGGGTTTGACCGTAACTGGTTACCTGTCTGATCTTGGTCCCCAGCATAGAGGCGCTGGTGTCGATCACAAACACCACGTTCTTGGGCACCACCGGCAGATCCTTGGGAGCGAAGTAGTGCACAAAATGGCCGTTCAGAACCTGAGAGAGAACCAGAGAAAAGTTAGACAGTTCTCAGTAGCCATGAGCAGTAAAACAGAGCCCACCAACACAGTGTCCACAGGGCTGCTGGACTGGCGGTGTGGTTGTAGAGTGACCTGGGAGGGGGTGGATATGGTGCTGGAAAATGAATGTGTTGACGGTGGATGAAGGCAATGGGACCAGGATGTGTGAGAGTGTGTGTGAGAATGAGAGAGATGTGCATTTGTCCTGTTTGATCCTTGATTAATGCATGCAGTTTTCATGTATACTGTGAAGCGGAGCTACATGGTTTATAAACATGTTTCTATCTACCATGTCTGGACAGGTCTGGTCATGGCATGACACATTTGCACTAATTGCAGGAGTGTTGGATGTGTGTGTGTGCGTGTGTGTGTTTTTGGTGTGTGAAATCTGACCTGTATATCTCCTATCCCCAGCTCTCTCTCCACGTCATAGTGCACCACAAACTCTCCCAGCATGCCGCTGGTGGTGATCTTAGCCTGCTGAACGATGTTTGGGCTGAAGGTGATCCTACAGAACGTCTTATTTTGTTTGATCACCGTGGAAACAGGAAGAGCAGGCTTGGCTGGTGGGAGGGAAACATTAAGTGTGTGTGAGATAAAGCTGGGAAGTGTGTGTGTGTGTGCGTGTGCGTGTGCATGCGCACGTGTGTGTGCTTGTGGGGAAGGGTGTGCTAAACTAGAGATGCTCAACATTGCCCATAGGAAGGTTAAATAGATTAAGTTGGAATCTGAACATTTGAGCATTGGCCAAGCATTTTCAGAGGTGCCAATATCGCTACAGAACTATTTCTAATGTTAGATACAGTGCATTCACTTAATATTCAGACCCCTTGACTTTTTCCACATTTTGTTACGTTACAGCATTATTCTAACATTTATTAAATAGTTTTTTCCCCTCATCAATCTACACACAATACCTCATAATGACAAAGCAAAAACAGCTTTTTTGACATTTTTGTAAAAAGCTGAAATATCACATTTACATAAGTATTCAGACACTTTACACAGTACTGTGTTGAAGCACCTTTGGCAGCAATTGTATTCTCGAGTCTTCTTGGCTATGACGCTACAAGCTTGGCACACCTGTATTTGGGGAGTTTCTCCCATTCTTCTCTGCAGATCCTTTCAAGCTCTGTCTGGTTGGATGGGGATTGTCGCTGCACAGCTATTTTCAGGTCTCTCCAGAGATGTTTGATCGGGTTCAAGTCCAGTCTCTGGCTGGGCCACTCAAGGACATTCAGAGACTTGTCCCGAAGCCACTCCTGCGTTGTCTTGGCTGTGTGCTTAGGGTCGTTGTCCTGTTAGAAGGTGAACCTTTGCCCTAGTCTGAGGTCCTGAGCAGGTTTTCATCAAGGATCTCTCTGTACTTTGCTCCGTTCATCTTCCCTCGATCCTGACTAGTCTCAAAATCCCTGCCACTGAAAAACCTCTCACAGCATGATGCCTCCACCACCATGCTTCACCGTAGGGATGGTGCCAGGTTTCATCTAGACGTGACACTTTGCTTTCAGGCCAAAGAGTTCAATCTTGGTTTCATCAAACCAGAAAATGTTGTTTCTCATGGTCTGAGAGTCCTTTAGGTGCCTTTTGGCAAAGTCCAAGTGGGATGTCATGTGCCTTTTACTGAGGAGTGGCTTCCTTCTGTTCACTCTACCATAAAGGCCTGATTGGTGGAGTGCTGCAGAGATGGTTGTCCTTCTGGAAGATTCTCCCATCTCCACAGAGGAACTCCTGAGCTCCTCTTGGTTTTTGCTCTGACATGCACTGTCAACTGTGGGACCTTATATAGACAGGTGTGTGCCTTTCCAAATCATGTTCAATTGATTGAATTTACCACAGGTGGACTCCAATCAAGTTGTAGAAACATCTCAAGGACGACCAATGGAAACAGGATGTACCTGAGCTCAATTTCGAGTCTCATAGCAAAGGGTCTGAATACGTACAGTTGAAGTCGGAGTCATTAAAACTTGTTTTTCAACCACTCCACAAATGTCTTGTTAACAAACTATAGTCATTTTTCCAAAAATTGTTTGCAGACAGATTATTTCACTTAAAATTCACTGTATCACAATTCCAGTGGGTCAGAAGTTTACATACACTAAGTTGGCCTTTAAACAGCTTGGAAAATTCCAGAAAATGATGTTATGGCTTCAGAAACTTCTGATAGGCTAATTGACATAATTTGAGTCAATTGGAGGTGTACCTGTGGATGTATTTTAAGGCCTACCTTCAAACTCTTTGCTTGACATCATGGGAAAATCTAAAGAAATCAGCCAAGACCTCAGAAAACAAATTGTAGACTTCCACAAGTCTGGTTCATCCTTGGGAGCAATTTCCAAATGCCTGAAGGTACCATGTTCATCTGTACAAACAATAGCACGCAAGTATAAACACCATGGGACCACGCAGCCGTCATACCGCTCAGGCAGGAGACGGGTTCTGTCTCCTAGAGATGAACGTACTTTGGTGCGAAAAGTGCAAATCAATCCCAGAACAACAGCAAAGGACCTTGTGAAGATGCTGGAGGAACAGTAAAACGAGTCCTAAATCGACATAACCTGAAAGGCCGCTCAGCAAGGAAGAAGCCACTGCTCCAAAACCGCCATAAAAAAGCCAGACTATGGTGTGCAACTGCGCATGGGGACAAAGATCGTACTTTTTGGACAAATGTCCTCTGGTCTGATGAAACAAAAATAGAACTGTTTGGCCACAATGACCATTGTTATGTTTGGAGGAAAAAGGGGGAGGCTTGCAAGCCGAAGAACACCATCCCAACCGTGAAGCACGGGGGTGGCAGCATCATGTTGTTGGGGTGCTTTGCTGCAGGAGGGACTGGTGCACTTCACAAAATAGATGGCTTCATGAGGAAGGAAAATGATGTGCATATATTGAAGCAACATCTCAAGACATCAGTCAGGAAGTTAAAGCTTGGTCACAAATGGGTCTTCCAAATGGAAAATGAACCCAAGCATACTTCCAAAGCTGTGGCAAAATGGCTTAAGGACAACAAAGTCAAGGTATTGGAGGTATTGGCCATCACAAAGCCCTGACCTCAATCCTATAGAAAATGTGTGGGCAGAACTGAAAAAGCGTGTGCGAGCAAGGAGGCCTACAAACCTGACTCAGTTACACCCACTCTATCAGGAGGAATGTGCCAAAATTCAACCAACTTATTGTGGGAAGCATGTGGAAGGCTACCTGAAACGTTTGACCCAAGTTAAATCATTTAAAGGCAATGCTACCAAATACTAATTGACTGTATGTAAACTTCTGACCCACTGGGAATGTGATGAAATAAGTAAAAGCTGAAATAAATAATTCTCTCTACTATTGTTCTGACATTTCACATTCTTAAAATAAAGTGGTGATCCTAACTGACCTAAAACAGGGAATTTTTACTAGGATTAAATGTCAGGAATTGTGAAAAACTGAGTTTAAATGTATTTGGCTAAGGTGTATCTAAACTTCCGACTTCAACTGTATGTAAATAAGGTATTTCTGTTTTTAAATTTTAATACATATGCAAGCATTTCTAAAAACCTGTTTTCACTTTGTCATTATGGGGTATTGTGTGTAGATTGAGGAGGAACAATATTTATTTAATCCATTTTAGAATAAGGCTGTAACGTAACAAAATGTGGAAAAACTAAAAGGGTCTGAATACTTTCAGAATACACACCTAGTATGGACAAAGCACAGACTCAACACATCCCACACTCAAACTGTACCAGGTGTCTTCGCTGCACTGGCACCACTGGCAACTGCCGTGTTGCTCTTGCCGTTGCGCAGTGGCAGCACCTCCAGGTGGGTGATGGTGGAATGATCCACAATGGTGACGTCCACACTGAGACGGCTGACCAGCTGCAGAGGTCTCAGGCTGGTCACATGCTCATACCGCCCCAGCCTCCGCTGGAGCAGCTCCTCATAGGTCAACATGAACATGGCCCGGTTCCGCCCTGGGATACTGGCCCCCATCCGGAACACCTCCACCTCTGGTGCGCTACTGAGGGAGAAGAGAGGAGGAGAGAGGGGAGAAGGAGAGAGAGATGGTGGAGAGGAGAGGGGAGGAATGGAGGAAAAAATAAGAAGAATATAGAGGAAAGAAAAAGGGAGAGAAATAGTTGGGGAAAGGGAGGAGTAGGGAATGAGTCATTCCAAGTGGTGACATCGTCAGTGTGGAAAGGCAGTGACTGCCAGGACCTCTCCTCATGGGACTCAGCCTCTGAACTATCCAATAAACATTTCCATTCCTCTATCTATCTATATCTCTCCCTCCTTCTTTATTTTCTCCCTCCTGTTCTCCTTTACCCTTTCAATCACTCTCCTCTCCCTATCCCTCTCTGTGAAATTTGAATACCCTCTCTGTAAATCTGATTTCATTTTAAAAGTGTCATTTTATGGCCTGGTAAGTAGAAGCATGATGTCATTTATTCCTGTCAGAGACTGGTCACAGATTTATGTGACAATAATTCTTCATTTCCAGGCTCTGGAGCTCTGGAGTTCTTAACTGACTTGCCTAGTTAAATAAAGGTAAAATAAAAAAATAAAAAATAATCCAGCCCTGCTGCTCAACCCCAGGCAGGTCAGAAACACATGTTCTATGGTCAGTATGGTGTTTGAAGTCGCACTCCAGTCTCCTTTTCACCTCATTTAACACCTGGTTTACTTAAGAAAAGGCACAGAAGCCTTTCCTCTTTGGTTCTCTATTGCTCCTCTATTGTTCCCAAAAACAAGGTGGAGGCCGATGACATCAGACGGCACCATCAGACTAACTCATTGAATGGCCTTACTCCATTAAGTTTACACTTGTGTCTAAAAAACATTTTTTTTACCCTAAGTGTGTGTAGATTACTGTATTTATATGTGGGATATTGTTTTTCAACAGGAACAGTTCAATAAAATATATATATGAACTTGTTTCTACTGGCAGTGTAGTAGCTAGTGACTCTAGAGGACTCTAGAAGTTGTAATGGCAGACAAGGTTAGACACTGGTGACTGGCCACACACACAAGAACACACTCTCTCTCACACACACACACACAAGCACACACACTTTACCTCTGTTCACCTGCCTCCTTGTTCTTGGGTTTGGCCTCACCGCCCTTCCCCTGTTTGACCTTCTTCTCCTTGGGCCTGACCTCACTGGGGTAGACACGCCCCCCAATGATCCTGTGTTCAGGGTAGAGGTCAGGGGTTAAGAGTGGAGGTGATGATAAGGCTCACCAGAGTAAGTAAACCATCCATGGCAAAACTCTGTCAAAGAATCACAGAAAAACCCTTATTTCATTGTGGTAGGCGTATATTACTGTGATACATACAATTATACAGGAAAACATATCAAAGACATAGGTTGCAATTCACAGGCTTCTTCAGAGGCTTCTGGACTATACTGTCTCTCATAGTCCAGTGAACAATCTAGTAAATGTAGATGAATGAAGGCTTGTGACCACATCACAGTAAATGACCTCTGCACCATTGAACAGTCACAGGCCCCACACTAACCACTCCCATAGCAACAGAGCCCTCATAAACCCATACAATGATTGACTGGCCACAATGGCATGCCATGGGAAGAGGGAGAAAATGGCAAAGAGGAGTACTAATCACACAACAATAAACTGAGAAAATAAGTAAGACATCAAAATAAATTGAGAGGGAAAAGATCCATTGTAGTTCACTTCCAACCAGTATACACAGTCTGAACCACATTAGACTCAGAATGACATGATCTATTACCCAGAAGCATCTATCTAGGCTACAATAAAAATACTAATGCGCAATTACGCATCTGTTGCGTTTTGGCGCTTACATGGTAAAGTTCGAGACATAGGCGTTCTTGGGGATCAGGAACTGGAAGACGCCCTCAGCGGCGGCGGAGTGCCGGTTGAGCATGGTGCACGACACCGCCGTGAAGGCGTATCGGGAGATAATGGTGGTCTTCACCGACAGCTCCTGGATATGCGGTTTGGTCTCCTACACGGTTGGACATCAACATGTTAGGTTCACGTGTATTGCTTATACCTTAGGTTTGATTGGTTTGTAATACATTTGGTTAATTTAAATCTGGCAGTGATTGATGTTTTTCATGTCTCGTCGATGGGACAGCACAGCACCGCGTTCACGCACACGCTGCGCATTGGCCACTGTTCTATTCCGTTCATTTCCAGTGGCATATCGTTCCAAACTCCTATCACCACGTTGGCGGGATATTTAAAAATATTTTGGAATGTATTTCTGGATAGATGTCCAGCGATTTCCACTTATCTGGCGTACAGCCCGGTGCGCTTGGCAGGTCTGCGTGTCACACCCGAGGAGAGTTTTTCGAGGATGACAAACTGCAGAGCTGAACTACCCATGCCTCTACTCTGCTTAGACGAAATACTTTTTCTGACATATTCTTCAATTGTTATCAATGAACAACAGTATGCAGCATGCAGATCTCTTTGAGAATGAATGTGGTTGATATTTAGTCTACAGTAGCCTAGGCTACACACAATGACGCACAAGAGCGCAAAAGATGCACAAGGGCAGAAATGTCAAGACATTCAACTTTGTATTCTTTACCTTAATAAGCATGGATTTCACCTGGCGAGGCACTCGACGGGGAGACTGAGATTGGAAACAAAATGGATTTGTTAAATAGTGCTCTAATGAAGCCCTCAAAATATATATCAATGTTGTCAAATGAAATAGTTCAGAGTTGAAATGACACTCACAATATCCAAATCAAAGTCGGTCAAGTCAGGAGAAAGATCATCCTCAATATTAATATCCTCAAACAGTCCAAAAACATACGGATTGTAACACATCAGTAAAGTCAAAAACAGCATGTTGACGTCCATATCCATTTACAGTAATAACGAATATGAGCGCATATTTCCAGGGTGCAGAGCACTGAGTCTGCGGGTCGTTCGGATTAGAGTGACCGAATTTGTGAGACGATGGATGACTGAGGACACTTGACTCGCAGCGGCACGCCCACCAGCAGAGAGATGGAGAGTCTTCCCCCTCGACTGGATTAGTCTCGTCGGGGCTCGGGGGCCGGAGCTGAGGGAAAAAGCGCCTGACCCGGGTCACACACACAGGCACACAGCTATTACAATGTGCACGCCACTCCAAAGGCCATCAATTACCTCTATAGTCTTCGTTCACTACTCGCCTTGAAGTTGACCCCACTTCCACTTCCACCCCAACAAATCACTTCAAGGGCAAAATGATTAATTTAGCCAAGTGTCACTGTCACGTTTGAACTCTCAAAACTGCATTTAAAAATACAAATTGCGTACACTTATGCAGTATATGACACAAAGTCAAAATTATTTAAAGGCAACATTATTTAACCTTAAAAGGGCAAACTTTGGTAAATTTAGCAAAACCATAATTTCAAAACAGGAATTTTATCCTTCTGAAATTTTAGGACTTTGTCACGCAACTATTTACAGACAAAAACACAATTTAGTATGATTTCGGTGTTAATATGGAGGAATTGAGAAATGTATACTAGTGGTGTGGCTAAGCTGAAAATGTAGACTCAATTGGGCACTTTGTGATAGAAGCACCACATTTGGCACAGAGGCAAAACATATATATTTTTAAATTTAACCTTTATTTAACTAGGCATGTCAGTTGAGAACAAATTCTTATTTACAATGACGGCCTACCGGGAACAGTGGCTTAACTGCCTTGTTCAGGTGCAGAAAGACAGATTTTTACCTTGTCAGCTCAGGGATTCGATCGAGCAACCTTTCGGTTACTGGCCCAAAGCTTTAACCGCTAGTGTACCCTGGGAAGATATAGATATGGAGCCGCCCCAGATTTTGCCTCTGGGGACGTGGTAGACACTAAAATAAAAAGTAACTCCAAAATCTGGTCCCAGAACAACTCAGAGATAGCCTATAGGCCAATGCAGCAGTAGGCCTATAACTTCCATCGTCAACTAAGTAAAATACATAGGCATAAAGCTGACAAATAAAAACATCGAAAATATCCTTATTAAAATTCAGGTATCAATCGCATTAATTCATCTCTCTACTCCTTTTCTATATGTCTTCATTTGAGCTATTGCTAGTGAACTGCAACATTGTATCAACTCAGAAGGTTGGCGTGCTTAGGCGCTCACACTCCCTCAATGTTATTAGGACAGAGAAACAAAAATTGGCAAAACTCCAAAATGACTCAGATTCAGATCAACTTTATTATCCCACCAGGGGGAAATTCATTTGGTCATGTGCGTAAAAAGACGGTACATAAAACATGAAAACACAGAAACTACACGATAGAATTCATTCAAAGTGCTATAGCCACACATTTAAAGTGAAAGTGCAATATGCTATATACTCGAGCGACCGATAGACTATCTATTATACGACCTAATGGCTGTTGGAGTAAAAGAGTCCCCAGATCTGTCTGTTTTCATTTTCTTTCCCCTTGTCCGGCTGCTTCTGTGACTGAATTTTGAGTGAAGGGGATGAGTACTGTCCTGTAAAATTCTTTCAAGTTTTAGGAGGATGAGTTTTTGTGTACAGCTCTGAAGCGTTTCCAAACACGCATATCAAACCAAAGGACAGCACACTCTGCAGGACAGATTTATAGAACATTTGTAAGATATGGCGGTTTACATTCAAATGATTCAGTTATTTATTTAACTAGGCATGTCAGTTAAGAACAAATTTCTATTTACAATGACGGCCTACCCCGGACGACGCTGGGCCAATTGTGCGCCGCCCTATGGGACTCCCAATCACGGCTGGTTGTGATACAGCTTGGAATCAAACCAGGGTCTGTAGTGACACCTCTAGCACTGAGATGCAGTGCCCTAGACCGCTGCGCCACTCGGAAGCCCTAAGCTATGAAATAAACCAACCTGTTTCACACAACTGTAGCAGGTTGTGAATTTTGCAAACAACATTCCACTCCGAGAATGAGAACCATACATTACTGTAATGCATGCATTAAGAGTAATTAATGTAACCAAATGACAGAGATTAATGGTACACTTTCTAGCCTACTGGTTACATATGTAATAGGGAATTGATCAAAATAACCAGTCAAAGGGAAAACAATTCACAAAATGAAACAATGAATGTGCAAGAATTGGCAGGAGACAGCAGAGCACATTCTGGAGAGCTGAGTACATTCTGGATAGCTGAGTACATTCTGGAGAGCTGAGTACATTCTGGAGAGCTGAGTGCATGCATTCTGGAGAAAGATGCTCATCTCTTCGCCACACACCCCTCCCCTTCTTCTAGTTGCAACATTTAAAATTATGCTCAAGACACATTATCTTCACACATTGTGATCTGTGTATAATGATGAGATGCTCATGTCTCCGTCCTAATAATGCGAGTCGTTGTCCCAAATTAAGGGACTGTAGGTGGCAAGCTTAGGTCTGTATATTATGCACATAGAAACGCATTGGGCTTATTAAGGAAAGATTTTGGCTAGAGTGAGCCTTCTCACTTCGCCTCATCCTCTCTTCTGAAACTAGCGCGCAGAACAGCGCCCCTCTGTCTTACCATATGTAGCCCATGTATCTGATGCTGTCTGGTCAGAAAAAGTATGACATGCCATTCTTCTTTTGTCCAGATAGCTTCAGATACATGGTCTCCACATATGGAGACAGAGGGGCGCTGTTTCGCTAGTTTAGATGCTTTATGTGAGATTGATGCGCCTTTCTATCGGTGCGCGTTTTGGTCAAATAAAGGATCAATATTTACATATTTTATTTGTACGGGCAAGGAGGTACGGTAGGGCGGGCTAGGCCCCCTAGAGCCCGCCCATAATGCCGGCCCAGCACACAATTACATTGGATTAACATTAAACTCTGTCATTATCATTACTCAGACTGGAAATGCTGCCATTCTGTCATTTCAGCTGAGACGTTACAGGATGTTTTAGGGGCTGTTTATTTTCTGAGCAATACTTCTTTTGAGTTGGCATTGTAGTTCGCTTGCTGTGTGTGTGTGTGTGTGTGTGTGTGTGTGTGTGTGTGTGTGTGTGTGTGTGTGTGTGTGTGTGTGTGTGTGTGTGTGTGGGTGTGTGTGTGTGTTCAATCAATTTCAAGTGGCTTTCGATGTCTCTTTTTCAAGTGCTTTTTTTCCTCCAGAAATGTGCATTTACATTTCTTAATGAGTGGAAAACGTTTCCGAACGCATTTCAGCGGACATTGAAGATGAACTTTAAAGAACAAAAAACAGTAGTGAGATAAAGCAGTGTATTCTTGACATTTATTCCTTAGCTACATGTCTTATTTTTTGGATTACACAGTTCCTCTGTAGTTCTACAGGAGTCGTGGCTGAAGAACTGGTCACGTCAGATAGGGCGGTTCATCTCCCAGTACAGCCAGCCAGCACCTGGCAGGGGACGAGAGTTCCGCACTGGTCGGTATACAGAGGGAAGTCAGGCTCAGAGCTCTGATTTTCATTAAACTGTCAGACAAGCAACCCCCCCCCCCCCCCCCCCCCCCCACGGAGCAGGTGGCATTTGACCTCAGAAGACCAGTTGGCAGCAGCCATGACCATCCTGTGTCTTTCTGATTGATACTGTGATTGAACTGTGCCTACCAGGGTTGGGGTCAATTCCATTTTAAATCAGTCGATTCAGGAGTACACTGAAATTCCAATTCCAATTCCAATTCCAATTTATTTTACAGAAGGCAATGAGGATAGTTGAAATTGAATTGGAATTTCAGTTTACTTTCTAAATTGACTAACAAAAAAAGGAATTGACCACAACCCTGGTGCCTATACTGCTCATAATTAAATCAAACGATAAGATCAGATTAGTATTTTAATACACATTTAAATATAATTTAAAAAATTGTGGTGTGTGTTTTTTTAATTGAGATTTCTTTATGGGAAATATTAATGTATATGTACATTTTCAAAGATTTGTGTACTGTATAACACTGGGAAAATACAAATATCTAATATAGTAGCATTTGTTATTGCTATGTGACAGCAGTGCATGTCAGAGACAGAGGTCTGGATAGTAAGGTGTGTCCTCTCAGATGTAGTAGTCTCAGCACCACACAGCACCACACTCAAAAACTAAACCCAGTTGCATGATTCCCCCAGAGAGCTTGCGAGAGACTCCCTATGATTGGTCAATGAATCATTCGGGAACAGTGTTTACACCTTAAATGAATAATCACATCAAATCAAATCAAATTTATTTATATAGCCCTTCGTACATCAGCTGAAATCTCAAAGTGCTGTACAGAAACCCAGCCTAAAACCCCAAACAGCAAGCAATGCATGTGAAAGAAGCACGGTGGCTGGGAAAAACTCCCTAGGAAAAACTCCTGAGAAAGGCCAAAAACCTAGGAAGAAACCTAGAGAGGAACCAGGCTATGAGGGGTGGCCAGTCCTCTTCTGGCTGTGCCGGGTGGATATTATAACAGAACATGGTCAAGATGTTAAAATGTTCGTAAATGACCAGCATGGTCAAATAATAATAATCATAGTAATTGTCGAGGGTGCAACAAGCACGTCCGGTGAACAGGTCAGGGTTCCGTAGCCGCAGGCAGAACAGTTGAAACTGGAGCAGCAGCATGGCCAGGTGGACTGGGGACAGCAAGGAGTCATCATGCCAGGCAGTCCTGAGGCATGGTCCTAGGGCTCAGGTCCTCCGAGAGAAAGAAAGAAAGAGAGAAAGAGAGAATTAGAGAGAGCATATTTACATTCACACAGGACACCGGATAAGACAAGAGAATACTCCAGATGTAACAGACTGACCCTAGCCCCCCGACACATAAACTACTGCAGCATAAATACTGGAGGCTGAGACAGGAGGGATCAGAAGACACTGTGGCCCCATCCAATGATACCCCCGGACAGGGCCAAACAGGCAGGATATAACCCCACCCACTTTGCCAAAGCACAGCCCCCACACCACTAGAGGGATATCTACAACCACCAACTTACCGTCCGAAGACAAGGCCGAGTAATCCACTCAAATGTTTTTTTTTAAATGCATTAGTCCCAAAGTGTTTTGCATGTCAGCAGTCAAGGAATCAAGCGATTTGCATTATCATGATGATGTGGCAAGTTACAATGTGCTTTTTGAAAGTCCCATATCTTGAAAATTTGATCGCTCACATGCAAAACATTTTGGGACTGAATCAACAGTGGACTACAAATACCAAAATATAGTTTTTTAGTGGATTATTCCTTTAATGCAGTGCACACCCAGCATGGTGACAAAGGTCAATAGTCCCTTTTTCCCCTCTATTTCTGTTTTTATTCGGTTGTTGTTGCACAGCGAAAAGGGAATTGACCTGACCTCCCAGTGATTGCCATGCAAAGTGGCCAAATTTGGCGCCAAATGGAATGTTTGAACTCTGTCTACAGTCCAAACGTTACCTCCACTGCCACGTGGCCAATCCACAGGTATTATTATGATCACATAGAGAGAGGAAACTACTGCTACAGTATGCCAGTGTTTAAATCTGTACATACCAGCATTGGAAACCCAGTTCTGATTGTCTGTGCGTGTTGCAGGCTTTAGGCCTGCATAAATCAACGAGAAAACCAGCCCAAAACCGAACCTGTACGATCCCAAATATGCTGTATTTACCCTCCTACACGGCAGGTCAAGTTTCAAAGTTTCTCTCTCCAGGTTACGTGAAACACAACAAATATTGACTGGGGCCAAGCGTCTATCAGCACTCAGTGGATTTTTAACCCTCATTTTGGGATCTTTCTGCTCCCTCTTGGGTCCTGGCTGAAGGACTATATCTGGGAGTGTTAAACCTCAGGCAACACATACAGGCCTGGAACCATGAGACGCCTGGCTCTCCTCCTAGGCCTGTTGGCCCTACACCAAACCCACTGCTTTGAGTTTGTGGTAGAGGGAGAGTGGGAGACGGAAACGGTGAGTTCATATATTTCAATGTCGACTGTTATACGATAATGAGATTGTTTTATAGATGTGTCTTAATTGCCTTAATGCTGCTGGATCCAAGAAAGAGTAGCTCCTTTCTTGGCAGCAGCTAATGTCGATTCTTAATAAATACAAATGTGTATTTTACAGAACTATATTTTATGTGATGTCCATGTGATTGATTAATGTACAACTTTTATTCTCTATTTTACAAACGGCCCTTTTGTTCTACCAGTCATTAGAGGAACAACATGGACGATTTAAGGTGAGATGAAACTCTTCTTTTCTTTTTTCAAACAATTTGTCTGAATTAATGTTATTTAATGTCATAGTTTGCTATTCACAATTGTTAATAAACGGCATTTCTTATATTCAATATTACATTGATTCAATAACGCAACATATTATGAGGGAAATTATCCTGTCTTGAGGTGGGTTTTTTGTTTTGCCCAGTTACGGAAATAGAATACCAACAACATGTAAAAGCAAGCAGTCTGCCTCATTGACCTCTGAACTATTGATAAAGGTGTTACGCTGAGGTCAATGGATTGAACCCAATGAAAGTCCTATACATGTGGTCAATATAGGCTTACTGACAATTCAAACATTTCATTTAGAATGTCTATAGAATTTTTATGCCATTATCACCAACCTATAGTTACTGTTACATATGAAACATTTTCTCTCTGAAGGCAGTATGGGACAATACAGATACTCCTGCATCCGCATTGCTTGCTATTTGGGGTTTTAGAATGGGTATCTGTAAATCACTTTGTGACAACTGCTGATGTAAAAAGAGATTTATAAAAGACATTAGCTTGATTGATTGGTACAGAGCTGATTGTTTCTGTGTGTTTCCAGAGGGCGATATTGACCAGTGAGGAGCAGGAAGACTTTGAGGTAGGTTTCTCTCTCTGGCCTCTGCTTGATGTTCGACCCCTCTGTCCAATGTGACAGAGTTTAGTCCTCTTATCTACTAATCAATGGTCCTGTTTGAAGAGAATCCGCTGACAGATAGGTTATTGACTTCACTCTGCAGTTGCTACATCCATTTAACGTTTCTGTGGTAAAATGTGTCATTTTCTTTCTCAGAATTCACAGCCTGTTATACACTGACTATACCAAACATTAGGAACACCTTCCTAATATTGTGTTGCACCCCCCCCCCCTTTTGCCCCCAGAACAGCTTCAGTTCATCGGGGCGTGGATTCTACAAGGTGTCGAAAGCGTTCCACAGGGATGCTGGCCCATGTTGACTCCAATGCTTTCCACAGTTGTGTCAAATTGGCTGGATGTCCTTTGGGTGGTGGACCATTCTTGATAGACACAGGAAACTGTTGAGCGTTAAAAACCCAGCAGCGTTGCAGTTCCTGACACAAACCGCTGCGCCTGGCACCTACTACCATACCCCGTTCAAAGGCACTTAAACATTTTGCTTTGCTCATTCACCCTCGGGATGGCACACACACAAAAACCATGTCTCAATTGTCTCAAGGCTTAAAAAGCTTTCTTTAACCTGTCTCCTCTCCTTCATCTACACTGATTGAAATGTATTTAACAAGTGACATCAAAAAGGGATCATAGCTTCCTCCTGGATTCACCTGGTCAGTCTGTCATGGAAAGAGCAGGTGTTCTTAAGGTTTTTTTTTATCATCAAGTAGATACTCCAAAAAACATGTTTCCTATCCATTTTTCAGTCAGATATTTTGATTTGTAGATTTTTTTTCAATTCTGTGTCCCGAAACCAGTTGTTTTATGTGGTTTAGATGTAAAGATGTAGAGAGCATGACTCACAATTCCTATGCAACGGCAATCGTCCCTAGTTGATGACATCACAGCCAAAGTCAGTCTCACGTGCTTCACCTCTCCCTGTAGGCCATCCGGGGTGATGACATCACAGTTAAGAGCTACAAGGTGGAGAGCCGCATCACGTCGCGGTTCAGCCACACCACGGTCAAGAGCTCTGTGGTCAACTCTGGTCCAAATGCCCAGAGCATTGGCTTCAACGTCCAGATCCCCAAACGAGCCTTCATCACCAACTTCACCATGTGAGCCAACTGTCTCAATCACAATAAAAATCCCAATCTCAATTCTCAGTCACAATCCCAATGTCAAAATCGCAATCACACTGCAATACAACCCTGAAATGAATGGAAAGAGCTGTGCACTATGTTGTGTCCTGTTGTTAGGAATGTGAATGGGATCACGTTTGTGGGCTCAGTGAAGGAGAAGACTGTGGCTAGGAACCTCTACGCTCAGGCTAGAGCCAGAGGGAAGGCCGCAGGCCTCGTCAGGTACCGTACAGCCCACAATGCACCATGGCTATGGTATTTAGTGTAGCTATACTGAAGAATGACATCTTGGACAATACAAGGAAATGGGTTCCCACCCATTTTTTTGACCGTTATGAATCCTATGCCCTTCATAACGGTCTATGCCGTGTATAACAAACATTGTTGTTACATAAGACCTTTCTAGTGTCCTGTGACTGACTATAGAGCTGGTAATGCTACACCACAGGGCTAACTCCCAGGACATGGAGACCTTTAAGACGGAGGTCCACGTGCCTCCCGGCAGTAAGATAGAGTTTGAGTTGCACTACCAGGAAATGATGCAGAGGAAGCTGGGCTTCTATGAACACTCACTATACCTGCAGCCTGGACGACTGGTGCCTCAGTTCCAGGTGAGAGAGCCTACGTTTGTGCGTGTGTGCGTGCCTGTGTGTGGTATTTAACGACTGTATTTGATAGGTCAGTGCTGATGGGACAGCGTATTTGAACCTTCTCCCTGTCTCTCTGCAGGTGGATGTGTATATCTATGAGCCCAGCGGCATTGCCTCTGTGGAGACACCGAACACCTTGGGAGAGCATTTCAGTGGCATGGCCAAACTCACCTCCTCTAAGGACAAGGCTCACGTGGTGTTCAAGCCTTCGCTCCAGCAGCAGAGGAAGTGTGAGAACTGCACCACCAGCGCTATCGATGGCGTCTTTACCGTCAAATACGACGTCCTGAGAGACAGCAACGCCGGGGAACTGCATGTGGGTACACACACTGACAGAAACACACGCAGTAACACAGTCTTTGTGTCACTTTACTTTGTAACAGAAATGTATGTAATACAGGAAGTATGGGTCACTGTTATCTCACTGTTTCTCCTAGGTTTCTGACGGGCATTTTGTGCATTTCTTCGCCCCGGCCAACCTCTCCCCCCTTCCTAAAAACATTGTGTTCGTCATCGACGTCAGTGGATCTATGTGGGGAGTCAAGATGAAGCAGGTGTGTGACGTAACCATAGAAAAACTCACAGGGGTCAATCTGTGCCCCATCAGGGTCGTACATCTCTCTTCTCTCACAACCGGCAGAGCCTGCCTGCCAAATGAAACACTGCCCTCATGTGGGTATTCTGTGAAACTGCCCTTAAATTACTCTCCAATCTCATTTATGACTATCGCTCTCTCTTGCTCTATAACTCTCTCTCTCAGACTGTGGAGGCTATGCAGACCATATTGGATGACCTGACCATGGATGACTACTTCAGCATTGTTGACTTCAACCACAACGTGCGCTGCTGGAGCGAGGAGCTGGTTCCAGGCAGCACCATACAGGTGGCTGAGGCCAAGAAATACATCCAGAACATCAAACCCAACGGAGGTGAGAGAAGGACGGAGAGAGAAAAGGGAGGGATGAAAGAAAGAGAGCGACAGAGAAAGAGAGAGATGTGGAGGAGTATAAGGAAGTAGAGGGTTGGGTGGAATTAAGTAATGGGAAGAGACAGAGGAAAGAGGAAGAGAGGAAAGAGTGGTAGATAATGAAAGGCTGTGTCTGGATATGTATCTGATTGGTTCTCGCTGCCCTTTGACCCGATTCAGGCACCAATATCAATGAGGCATTGATGAGGGCGGTGCAGATGCTGGTGAAGGCGTCCAATCAGGGCATGATTGACCCACGCTCTGTCTCCATGATCATGCTGGTGTCTGATGGAGACCCCACTGTTGGTGAGACATCATACCGCTGCTGATCCCAAAACGGACACTGACTGACTTTTCATCACCCACCTCATACCACTTCACCCCCCTTCATTTTCACCCTCACGCCCCATCTAATAACCTCTAGTGGTGTACTGCCCTTCATATTATTGTGTTACCGTCATCCACCATCTCTCCCTCTCTGTGTAGGAGAGATCAAGCTCAGCGCCATCCAGAAGAATCTGAAGAAGGTCATGAGGGAGGAGTTCTCTCTCTTCTCATTGGGCATCGGCTTCGATGTCGACTACGACTTCCTGGAACGCATCGCCATGGAGAATAGGGGCGTGGCCCAGAGGATCTACACCAGCCACGACGCCTCAGATCAGATACGGGTACAATAGACCCCTGTCCCTAAAACTCCCATTCATCCTTCTCTCCCTAATCCTGCATCCAGTTGTATCACTACTCCTCCTCCATCCCCTCCCTCCGCTCTCCCCCCTTTGTAGGACTACCTCTCCTCTGAATTCTCCTCCTATTGTTGTATAATTACTCTCTCACCGCCATCTCTGACCTCTGGGAACTCACCGCCCTCCTCCGCTCTCCCCCTCCAGCGGTTCTACAGCCAGGTCTCGTCTCCTCTCCTGAGGAAGATCACAGTTCAGTTCCCAGAGGACTCTGTCTCTGACGTCACACAGAACCACTTTGACAAGTACTTCAGTGGCTCAGAGCTGGTGGTGGCTGGGAAGGTGCTGCCCTCTGACTCCACTACTCTAAACAGCTTCACCACTGCATCCGCTGTGAGTCATACATACACATGCACGCATGCACACTCATACACACAATGGTGGAAAAAGTACCCAAAAGTCATACTTGAGTAAAAGTAAAGATACCTTAATAGAAAATGACTCAAGTGAAAGTGAAAGTCACCCAGTAAAATACTACTGGAGTAAAAGTCTAAAAGTATATGATTTTAAATATACTTAAGTATCAAAACTAAATGTAATTGCAAAAATATACTTAAGTATCAACAGTAAAAGTAAAAGTATAAATAATTTGAAATTGCTTATATTAACCAAACCAGATAGCCAGGGGCAAACTGCAACACTCAGACATAATTAACAAACAAAACATTTTTGTTTAGTGAGTCCACCAGATATGAGGCAGTAGCGATGACCAGGGATATTCTCTTGATAAGTGGGGGAATTTTCCATTTTCCTATCCTGCTAAGCATTCAAAATGTAAAAAGTACTTTTGGGTGTCAGGGAAAATGTATGGAGTAAAAAGTACATACTTTTATGGAGCAATGTAGTGAAGTAAAAGTAGTCAAACATATAAATAGTAAAGTACAGATACCCGAAAAAATTACTTAAGTAGTACTTTAAAATATTTTTTACTTAAGTACTTTACACCACTGCATACACACACACACACACACACACACACACACACACACACACACACACACACACACACACACACACACACACACACACACACACACACACACACCTGTGTCCTACCCTCTCTCTGTCCCCCTCTTCGTCCCAGGATCGTCTGGACCTGTCCCTACAGACTGAAGCAGACTACCTGGAGCTAGACGCTGCGCTGGCCCAGCAGCAGCATGCCTTCACTGGCTTCGCCAGACAGATGTGGGCCTACATCACTGTCAACCAGCTACTGGCCGAGAGGTGAGCGAGAGGGAGAAAGGGAGAGAGAGAGAGTTTAACACATCTTTATTTTCAATCTAAGGAGTGAATACAAAGCTTGTGCTATAAATTGCCAGCCCTTCGATACAGAATACAGAGCATGAATAAACACACAGAGTAACATTTTGTGAATGTTATATCCCTGTTCCCTGCAGGTCCCTGGCCCCCACTGCTGGTCAGAAGAGGAAGATCACACAGAGGATCCTGACCCTGGCTGTGGAGCACCAGTTTGTCACGCCCCTCACTGCCCTACTGGTGGAGAGTGAGGAGGCCAAGGAGAGGCTGCTCGCTGACTCCCCTAAGGACCCCAAACAGGGCTGCTGTGCAGGTGCCTGATAAAAATCACTAGAGTCCCCCATTTTGGGTCTTGTAAATGTACATGAGGGCAAGAGAGTGACTAAAGCTTTCCCAAACTCATTTTGTGTGTGTGTGTGTGTGTGTGTGTGTGTGTGTGTGTGTGTGTGTGTGTGTGTGTGTGTGTGTGTGTGTGTGTGTGTGTGTGTGTGTGTGTGTAGGAGGATCTGGTATGGCTGCTCTCGGAGGAAGGACTCCAGTGCAGATGGTTCACAGCATCCCCCCCTGGGTCCAGATGACCACCCCTGCCCCCCCTAGCCACGCTGAGAGGCCCCTACCAGATCACATCACCATAGGTGACAATAACAACACACACACACCTCTATACACATCTGTGCTACAGTTTAATGCTTCTCTACCTGTCCATATCACAATACGTAGAAAGACACACATAGCCATTCCCTGTGTTGTATATATATTTCCACACTATGAGGTTGGAATAATGCTGTGAAATTGTGAATATTATGATAATGCACTGTGTAAGAGCTGTTTGAAAAGTCTGCCTGAAATTTCAGCTTGTTTTGCTGGGTGGGGTTTTTGGACTGCCTGATGACATCACCAAGCGATATAAGTTCATAGACCAATAACAAAGAGAGTTTGCACACCTCTCTGCCTATCCACTATAATTGAGAATTTCAATAAGCATTTTTCTACGGCTGGCCATGCTTTCCACCTGGCTACCCCTACCCCGGTCAACAGCACTGCACCCCCCACAGCAACTCGCCCAAGCCTTCCCCATTTCTCCTTCTCCCAAATCCAGTCAGCTGATGTTCTGAAAGAGCTGCAAAATCTGGACTCCTACAAATCAGCCAGGCTAGACAATCTGAACCCTTTCTTTCTAAAATTATCTGCCCAAATTGTTGCAACCCCTATTACTAGCCTGTTCAACCTCTCTTTCGTGTCGTCTGAGATTCCCAAAGTTTGGAAAGCAGCTGCGGTCATCCCCCTCTTCAAAAGGGGACACACTCTTGACCCTAACTGCTACAGACCTATATCTATCCTACCCTGCCTTTCTAAGGTCTTCGAAAGCCAAGTCAACAAACAGATTACCTACCATTTCGAATCCCACCGCACCTTCTCCGCTATGCAATCTGGTTTCAGAGCTGGTCACGGGTGCACCTCAGTCACGCTCAAGGTCCTAAATGATATCTTAACCGCCATCGATAAGAAACAATACTGTGCGGCCGTATTCATTGACCTGGCCAAGGCTTTCGACTCTGTCAATCACCACATCCTCATTGGCAGACTCAATAGTCTTGGTTTCTCAGATGATTGCCTCGCCTGGTTCACCAACTACTTCTCTGATAGAGTTCAGTGTGTCAAATCGGAGGGCCTGTTGTCCGGACCTCTAGCAGTCTCTATAGGGGTGCCACAGGGTTCAATTCTTGGGCTGACTCTCTTCTCTGTATACATCAATGATGTCGCTCTTGCTGCTGGTGAGTCTCTGATTCACCTCTACACAGACGACATCATTCTGTATACTTCTGGTCCTTCTTTGGACACTGTGTCAACAACCCTCCAGACGAGCTTCAATGCCATACAACTCTCCTTCTGTGGCCTCCAACTGCTCTGAAATACAAGTAAAACTAAATGCATGCTCTTCAACCGATCACTGCCTGCACCTGCCCGCCCGTCCAGCATCACTACTCTGGACGGTTCTGACTTAGAATATGTGGACAACTACAAATACCTAGGTGTCTGGTTAGACTGTAAACTCTCTTTCCAGACTCACATCAAACATCTCCAATCCAAAGTTAAATCTAGAATTGGCTTCCTATTTCGCAACAAAGCATCCTTCACTCATGCTGCCAAACATACCCTCGTAAAACTAACCATCCTACCGATCGTCGACTTCGGCGATGTCATTTACAAAATAGCCTCCAATACCCTACTCAATAAATTGGATGCAGTCTATCACAGTGCCATCCGTTTTGTCACCAACGCCCCATATACTACCCACCACTGCGACCTGTACGCTTTCGTTGGCTGGCCCTCGCTTCATACTCGTCGCCAAACCCACTGGCTCCAGGTCATCTACAAGACCCTGCTAGGTAAAGTCCCCCCTTATCTCAGCTCGCTGGTCACCATAGCAGCACCCACCTGTAGCACATGCTCCAGCAGGTATATCTCACTGGTCACCCCCAAAGCCAATTCCTTCTTCGGCCGCCTCTCCTTCCAGTTCTCTGCTGCCAATGAACGAACTATAAAAATCTCTGGAACTGGAAACACTTATCTCCCTCACTAGCTTTAAGTACCAGCTGTCAGAGCAGCTCACAGATTACTGCACCTGTACATAGCCCATCTATAATTTAGCCCAAACAACTACCTCTTCCCCTACTGTATTTATTTATTTATTTATTTAGCTCCTTTGCACCCCATTATTTCTATTTCTACTTTGCACTTTCTTCCACTGCAAATCTACCATTCCAGTGCTTTACTTGCTATATTGTATGTACTTCGCCACTATGGCCTTTTTTTGCCTTTACCTCCCTTATCTCACCTCATTTGCTCACATTGTATATAGACTTATTTCTCTACTGTATTATTGACTGTATGTTTGTTTTACTCCATGTGTAACTCTGTGTTGTTGTATGTGTCAAACTGCTTTGCTTTATCTTGGCCAGGTCGCAATTGTAAATGAGAACTTGTTCTCAACTTTCCTACCTGGTTAAATAAAGGTGAAATAAAAATAAATAAAAACTTAACAGCTAGTTTTCAGGTTACACATCCCTCCCATTAGGCTCCTCCAATTATGCCCCTCTCTCAGACCACTCCCAGACAGTCCTAGCAAAAGTTTTCCTTGAGAAATTGCATTTTGCTAAGAAGCTATTTTTTGATGTGATGTAAAAATTCTAGCAAAGTGCGTAGCGCTTAGAATTGAAAAGATATTATTCATCCTAATCAGACAGTTTTTTTTACATGGACGACACATTGGAGATAATACAAGACAAGTACTGGAAACAATAGAACACTATGACAAATCTGGGAAACCAGGCCTGATATTCATAGCTGACTTTGAAAAGGCTTTTGATAAAGTTATGACTGGAATATATATATATATATATATATATATATATATATATATATATATATATATAAAGTATGACTGGAATATATGGAATATTTGAATTTTCAACCCTAGGTGTAAAATAGTAAATAATGTCTCCTTCTCAGAAAGTTTTAAACTGTCAAGAGGAGTAAAACAAGGTTGTCCACTATCGGCATATCTATTTATTATGGCCATCGAAATGTTAAAAGCAGATCCAACAATAATATCAAGGGCCTAGAAAGCCAGGGCTTAAAAACAAAGGTGTCATTGTACGCTGATGATTCATGTTTACTTTTAAATCCACAATTTGGATCCCTCTACAGCCTCATAGAGGATCTAGATAATTTTTTTTATCTCCTCTGGATTACAACCAAATGATGGTAAGTGTACAATATTACGTATTGGATCACAAAAAAGACAACTTTTACATTACCGTGTAATTTGCCAATAAAATGGTCTGACGGTGAAGTGGACATACTCGGTATTCATATCCCGAAAGAAAGAAATTATCTCATTACAATGCATTTTAATGTAAAGTTAGCAAAAATAGATAAGATGTTGCTACCGTGGAAAGGAAAATACCTGTCTCATTAACTCTTTAGTCATATCCCAGTTTACCTATTTGCTTATGGCCTTGACTACTGTACACCTAGCGACTTGTTTTTTAAATTATATGAGCAAAAAAGATTCTATTTTATTTGGAATGGCAAGCCAGACAAAATTAAATGGGCCTATTTATATAAATAATATGAATACGGAGGGCAATAATGATTAAATATTAAAGCATTAGACCTCTCACTAAAGGCTTCAGTCATTCAAAAGTTATGCTTAAATCCGAACTGGTTCCCTAGCAGATTAGTAAGGATGTCTTACCCCATGTTCAAGAATGGTCTTTTTCCCTTTATTCAGATTACAGACTCTCACTTTCGGTTATTTGAAAATGAAATCATCTACAAAATATCTCTATTTTTAAAACAAAAGTTGGTTGCAATTTCAGTTTAATCCACCAGAAAAAAACCAGAACAAATATTACAACAAATATTATGGTTAAATTCAAATATACTAATTGATTAAAAAAACTATATTTTTGGAAAGAATGTTTAAAAAAGGTACAATCTTTGTAAATTATATCCTAAATAGGACTGGCAGAGTTGTTACACATGCAGCTAACAAAAATATGTGGAAATGTCTGCTGTACTCAAAATGTAAAATGGTAGAGGCAAGTGGAAGGGGGGGAAAGTAAGGAACTTGTCTGTCGGCCCTGCATTAAAGACCAAAATTGGCTAAAGAAAATTGTGATAAATAAAAAAGTATACCAGTTTCATTTAAGGACCCAAAAAATGACAGCTGTGCCATATATATTTGCAAAATAGTCTGGAAGAAATTTTGGATGCATTGATTCCATGGCACATGGTTTATGAACTGATACAGAAAACAACGCTGGATTCAAAACTTCGTGTTTTTCAATTTAAATGACTATACAAAATTCTTGCAACCAATAGAATGTTATACATATGGGGGATACAACTATCCCAGTACTGCAGATTTTGCTGCAATGAGTCAGAATCATTAGATAATTTGTTTTGGTACTGTCCACATGTAACTATTTTTTATTCTTTTTGACCATTTTAATTGAAAACAATCACAGTAAGTTACTTAATTGTTACTCAGAAATGATTTGATATTGAGATAAAAACAGCTACATTGGGCCATCAACATTGCCTACCTCCCTACCTGGCAATTTTGCAGTGGGTAATATTCTTATGTCCATTGTGTCACTATAGTAACGGTTGTCTGTCTGTGTGTTTTCTGTGTGACAGTGGAGAACGACCCTCACTTCATCGTCCACCTGCCTAAAAACAACATGGACATCTGCTTCAACATCGACTCAGAGCCTGGACACATCCTCAATCTGGTGTCAGACCCTGGTGCAGGTATGTGTGTGCATGCAAAAATGTGTGTGTCTCTGCTTGTGTCCACTTACCTCTATTCACCGCCCTCTTTGTCCTCCAGGTGTGGTGGTGAATGGTCAGTTGGTTGGCTCTAAGAGGGTGGGGGTGGAGGACAAGGAGAAGGTGAACACGTACTTTGGCACCGTCTCAGTGTTCTACCAGCCTGACGGCATCAGGGTGTCAGTCAGCACCGACCGTATCGACCTGACTGACGGCAGGAACAACCACTCCTTCACCTGGGGAGCCACGGCCGACATCACCCAGGACAGGTAGGAACATGCACACCCACACACAGACACACACAAACCGCTGGTCAGGCACCGTCAGCCTATTTTACTGTGGTAAGGTAAAAAAGTACATTTCAAAAGTACATGGTTTCCTGTTTTAACCACATGCTATGCTCTCTGTGTGTTTCAGGGTGAAACTTTCCATAGTGAAGGACTCCAAGGTGATGGTGACGGTGGATGACAAGATCACTGTGATGGTGCTGCTACATCGTGTGTGGAAGAAACACCCAACCCACGTGGACTTCTTGGGCCTCTATATCCCCAACAACAACCAGTACTCCTCGCAGGCCCACGGCCTTATAGGTAGGTCACCAATTGGACCCAAGTGTTACCCTGTTACTGTACTGTTACAATAATGTTATAATCTAATTAAATGATTTGACATATAGTGGCAAGATACCCTACGTCTCTCTTAAAGTGAATCCTGCAGCAGTATCCCTATATTTAATCGTAGCCTACTTCAATAGGTTTCACTGATCTGTGTGTGTGTGTGTGTGTGTGTGTGTGTGTGTGTGTGTGTGTGTGTGTGTGTGTGTGTGTGTGTGTGTGTGTGTGTGTGTGTGTGTGTGTGTGTGTGTGTGTGTGTGTAGGTCAGTTTGGCCAGGAGCCAGAGGTGAGGGTGTTTAACCTGCACCAGGGAGCTGACCCTCTGAAGAAGGAGGCCACCATGGAGGTGAAGGGCACCAAGCTAGTCGTCACCAGGTAAGAACACACACTCTCTCATGCACATCCCTGCTGCCAGGTAAACCACACACCATTACAGGAAAAACATCAGCACACGTCACACATACTCAGTCGGTAGACTTCATCTCTGTTCAAGTAATCCTTCCACCGTATCACACAGTGGGACATAGTGCATGTGAGTGCTAACACAGTGAGGCTTGTGGATGAGGTTGTAACTATTGGATGTGTGTGACAGGGGCTGGCAGAAGGACTACAGGCGGGATAATAAACGTGGATCTGACGTCTTCTGCTGGTTCATCCACAACAGTGGCAAAGGCTTCATCGACGGCCATTACACCAACTACATCGTCCCACGACTCGACAGCTTCCTGCCGCTCCCGCTCTGAGCGACCAATCGCCAGGCACACAGGGGTACCACGTAACCCAGGCAGTCAGAGACAGGGCGTAGTTCTAAGGGATATCCTATTCCACAGGTACAGGAGACACACACATTTGCAGTCAATCTGACTAGACACATATCTGTTATTACCTGTTTTCATATCACATCTCTGTCTGACAACTCTCTCTCTCTTTATAAAACGTTATAAAAAGCAGTATCAGTATGTATAGCAGTGTGAATGTTTCATTATTTTCATGAAGACTACGCTGCCGGCTTTGAACTTTATGTACACTTCTTAACCAGAACATTCCAGTGACTGTTGTATTTCTCAGATCTCATCTGACATGGCAAAATCCAAATGTTTTTCAATCAACCATTGTATCAAACAATTCATAGGTCAAACTTTATTCAATAAGTAATATTACAACATTAAATGTATTTGTAGAGAACCATTTTAATAACAATACAAAATAAAAATAAAAAAAGTTTCCCCCCCCCATAATCATTGCTTGAAGAGATACCTCCATAGAAAATGCATATTTAGAGAAAGTAACTCTGACACAGTAGAGTCTCTCGGCTGATGGGCCTCAGTGGAAGGGTAGGGGCTCTTGGGTTACGCTGTCATGTAACAGAAGTCATGATAGATCAGGCCATTTTAGAGAAATCCTCGTAGGCGATCCCGTCCACCCTCCTCCCTTTCATCCGACCCTGAGGAAGAAAACACACCCTTGTATGAGAAAATAAGAACCATTCATATCATCTCAAAGCAGTTGCTATACCAAACATCTATTCCACCACCAAACGGTAGAAACTGATGCATGACGAGAGCCATTTTGTGCCTGGTCCTTACCGAGTCAAGTGTGAGGGTGGCACTGAACTTTCTCTCGTCTATGGAGTCCAGTAGGGCCTCTGTGTCTCTGTACACACCGTTCAGAACCAGGACCCGTTTACCTGTGGGACAGATGGGATAGATTTGATAATTAGATTTGGTGAAATAACAGGTCAGATTACAGATAAAGTAAAAATGTACAGTTTGCAAATCATCAATTTCCTGTGGACATGTGTGTGTGTGTAACCGTGGCGAGAACTAGGTTACCCGGTGCAGGGATGACCGTCTCCAGGTGACTCTGGTCTAGTTTCAGTTTGTCCCCTGAGTCAATCATCTTCACTACGGCCGTGTATTTATCCTGCACCTCCTACAACACACAACTGTTAGCCTAAATACATATGATATTCTTCTCAATGGCAGCGTATTGACTATAAACCTCTTATAAGCTACTTAGAACACAAAACTGGCCCAATCAAACATCTTGGATATGATCATGCATGTGTGGAACTAATGTGTTACCTTGACGACTCCTTTCTTCTTGTGGTATTTCTCCCCCAGTCTCTTGGTAACAACTTTGATTACGATGCCGGGGTGCAGCCAGTGGTCCGCTCTCACAGACCTCTTCTTCTGCTTCTCCATCTGAACATAACACGGCTCACAAAGGGTTACATGCGCACGTGTTTAACACAGAGTTAACTTGACAGTGCATCAAGTCAGATCTGAGAGGGAGAACTGGAAACACTACCGTACCTCCATGATCTCATCCAGGGCTGATTTCTTCTTCTCTTTGGCTTCTGAGGTGGAGGGCGCATCTTTCCTTTTCCCTGATCCTGCTGCCTTCAGGGCACTGGGACCCAGGGCCACACTACGGGGAAGAGGTAGACACAGTGTTAATCTGAGTGAAATCCCCACAGTCATTTACTTTTGATGTTTTGCATTGCTATTGATGACGGTGAGTCATTCTTCCTGAGCTTCAGATTACTGTACCTGGCTTTAGATAGGCCATCCGCAGAGGAACAGGAGCCCTTGGCCAGATTGAAGGTAACTGAAATATAATCCGAAATATAACCAGCGAGAGATGAGCGGACAAAACTGTATAATCGGTATCATTTCTGACCAAACGCATCATGAGTTACCTATATATATATATATATTTTTTTTTAAACATACCTTTCTCTTCTTCACTTTCTCGTTTCAACTCAGTGAAAACCGGTGCTTCCTGAAAAAAAGAGGGACAGATTGTTTTGAGTCCATGACATGTCATAGGTAAACAGTATCTTTGCTGAACAGTAGGGATGTGAATCTTTCCTTTCAAGCACGATTCGATACAGGAACAAAACTTTTAGTTTGAAATAATTCTGTGTGATTTGGTTGAATTATTTTCCATTCTAATTTAAAATCTAATACTGATGAAGTTTAGGAGCGGAGCCTCTGAGCTGGATCTGTCGGAGATGACTTCTCTGAGCTGTGTGTGAGAATGATGTATGGTGTGTGTAGGCGCCTGAGCTGAGCCAGAGGGAAAACTGAGCATTTACCACTATCTGATTAGGAGGAGGGAGGAGGGGGGAATTTATGCTTTTTGTCCCCTCACTTTTGAGATCTCATTCACCTACTGATTATTTTGTCAAATGTCTATATTTATCTTTAGAAATGAGCTGAAATAGCAAATGAATATAACGCAGCTTTGGATTTCATCCCCGTCTCAAAAGCGAATGGTTGTGAACTTTACGGAGGAGAGTTGCTCTTCTCTCGCTCCGACCACAGGCTTGCAAAATGTTTGTTATGAAATTACAACTTTAACCTGTTCATGTAAAAATGACAAAATGCACTGATTCTTTAAAGCAAAACCACCAAAACAATTTCTTATGGTGAACCTGGCAATCGAAAAGCCCCAATCAAAAGTTAGATGTGCAATCAGAAAGATGTGAGTTGTGTCCACTCCAGTAGCCTATACAACTCAAGTAAAACAACAACCAGTAAAAAAATAAATGTACAGTGCATTTGGTAACAATGACCCAGCAAATTACATTGGTTGTCACCCAATTAATAAAGCCTAAGATTTGACATTGCGAAAGCCATTTTACAAGCATTTGAATGCTGATAGTGCCGCACAGATGTATGAAAATTAGATCAGGGATAGGCTCTCGTTGGTGCGAGCTGCTCTGTGCGCAGTTGTTATCTGACTTGGAGATCAATGACTGTCATATGAATTGACATGCTTAGTTAGATAGGCTACTGAAGGAAAGGACACATAAATTCAGTCACAAAAGATTTGAGGTATTTTTGGAAAAACGTTAGTGAACTGGGGGTTTGTAACTTTTTTAATAGATTTTCTGACCAATACATGCTACATTTTGATCAGTTTGGGCTCCCACGGACCAATGCACGTGTATCTTAAACATTTGTACCAGGTGCCGACGCGTATCAGTGAATCGTTACATCCCTAGTAAACAGAACCCTTGGCCAGTCCTTGTTCAGCAGACAGTGTAATATGTCCTCCTAGTCAGAGGAGGGCAGTAGTGGTACTCTCTCACCTCTGGCTCCCTGCCTCCTTGGCCCCGGCGGACCTGCTCCTCTATGAACTTGGCACTGCGCTCCTGGTCATCAAGGTCCTGCTTCTTCTTCTTCTCCAGCTCCTCCTGCCTCCGGATGGTCTCTGGGTCGCGGTCGATGTACTGGATGTACCAGCCTTTGGGCGTCTCATCCACCTTACAGAAACCTGGGAGAAGTCATCAAACACAGCAATGTCAGGGATCTGACAGACACAGACAGACACACATAACCTCCGTTCTAAGAGGCATGAGCGTGAAAGTACCCTCTTTCCCCAGCCACTTGGTGAATTCAGTGAGAGTCTCCCACTGGGTGGAGTTCATATGGACATGCTCTCTGTCATTGATGTACTCGTTATAGACAATGTTGTTTTGCACTCGCTTGGTTCCTGGAGAGAGAGAGAAAGACATTCAGTCAGGTTGAGGTTTATCTTACGGTCTCTTTATAAGTAGCTAGTGTAATATTGCGTGCACATATAATACATAGATTCAGAAGAAATCAAATATTACCAAAGCGCCTTTTAATCAGCTCAATAAAGTCATTCTTGAACTCCCTTGGTGAGAGGAAGAGTGGAGAGAGGAGAAAGCAAGTAAGTCCACTGGTGGAACACCTCTCCTGGCTCATCATTACACCATTATTGACATGTCATTTTAACATTTATTGGAGACAGTGTTACAGAACACGACATACCAACAGCCAGACCTAAGCAAATGCAGATTGACTCACTGTGAGAAGTTGTCCATGATCTTGTTAGGGTCCTCCGAGGCCAGCAGCAGTTGTCTCTGGTGGGACTCGGACATGCAGTGGCATTTGAAGCCATTCTATGGGCAGAAAGGGAGAGCTAGTTCAACCTTCTGTATTGTATGTACTAGCTCTTGTCCCGGGCGTTACCACTAGTGCGCAGAGCCTAACTTCTGACATGCCTGATCGAGATCTAGCTAACGTTACTTTCCTGAGGACAATACAGTCTATCTAGCTCGCTAGTTAACTTACATGGTTAATTTACACTATGAACCTATGAGGAGGTCGTTTATGACGCGTGAAACATTTGGCTTGCATCTACTAGCAAATATGCCAAACGTTACGCTATATAACGTTAGATAGCTAACTTAGCTAGCCATCTTTCTTACCTCGTCTCGACATTGTTTCTGGCACATTTGACAATACCATCGCAATTTTTGAAGACCTTTTGCTTTAATCCTATTCCCGATCGCCTTTGGGCTTAGAAAACCCTCTTTCCCCATGTCAAATAATAATCGTCTACATAAACATACGCAAGACAATTATTTAAATTCGAAATAATCCTCGAACACGTTCAAATGTTATGCTCTTCTTCTTCCTCATAAAAATATGCCGCTTCCGTGGGTATTTCGTCATCAATTTACGTGTACTTTGAAGTAGCGCGAGGTTTGTTTTTTCGTACACATGTTGCCATTTACTTGCGCTTGCGCAGTCCTGTGAGTCTGACCTTCATCGAAGTAATCATGTTCGCCAGGACCAGCGCGTTGGTGTTCCTCCCACAATGGTAACGTTTTATTTGCAAAATTCCGTATTTTTGACAACATGATTTTGAGCGTTGTGCTGTCGTACACAAATGACAAATATGTACGTCGTATGCGTTGCTGAGCCATGTAAAACATTGCAAGGGCGCGCTAAACCGGTGTAGGCCGCAGATGGTGTATGGTGCACTGTGAATGGCCAAGTTCAGCCGGTGCGGTGTCTAAGATGACATTAGCTTACTAACTAACTAGCCATGTCATTGAATTGTGTGACAGCTAACTAACGTTGGTTAAATGGTCCTTTAGTAATTCGTACAACGCCAGATGTTTTCAGAACAGTGTTCAGCTCTTGTCAAATTCACTGTCCCTCCCGCTAACTATGTTGGCATGCATTTTCTGGATAAACCTAACATGCTAACGTTAGCTGGTGACATGGACTCTAGGATAACGTTAACTAACAGATTGCTAGTATAGTTTTACTAACAACATGTATTCGCATAAAGGTAGCTAGCTATTTGTATTGGGAGGGAAATAGTTTAATCCCCTAAACGTGGACATCCTCAATATGTTGCGAACTTACAATGATAATGTTTCTAACTTACCTAGCTAATTCTGTTTGTTTTGTAGTGGGCAGGTCAGGAACATGGCTACCTTGAAGGACAGTAAGTATTTACCATGCCATCTCTTTAACTACTCTGTATTACATAACATTCACCCTTGAGCTTCCTCTTTTAAAGTCTTATGCACAAGGGAAACTTTAAAATTATGATGATATTGTAGCTGTGTGTCTCAATGTCGTTGAACCTCAAATGTTTAGTCAGTTAGTGGCATCCGTCGTTCCCATTCTAGTCACCATCCGTTTGAAGTCCATCAAGAACATCCAAAAGATCACCAAGTCCATGAAGATGGTGGCCGCTGCTAAGTATGCCCGCGCTGAGAGGCAGCTGAAGCCCGCCCGTGTCTATGGAAACGGCGCTGTGGGTATGTCATTGCTCGCTCTGCATGATCTCTATATATACACACACACACACACACACACTAAAGTCCAAGGGAATGGACTATTTCTATGTGACGGTCATGACTGTCTGTTATTATGGTCCTCTATTAAGACTATAGTGAGAGGGCAGGGGTAGTTCAGGGCCTTTATTCATAAAGTCTCAGAGTAGGAGTGCTGATCTAGTATCAGTTTAGCCTTTTATATCACAATGAATAAGTTTACATGGACAAATGGGACCTGATCCTAAATTAGCCCTGGTACTCAGGCGCTTCTTGAATACCATCCCTGTACTATCAGGGTTGTTTCACACACACTTATTGGAAAGGCTTTTGTGACGTTTGACCGGGGTGTTCAACAAACCTGTTGATGGTCCCTCTTCTCTTCCCTGTATGTCCCCCAGCCCTGTACGAGAAGGCTGAGATCAAGGCACCAGAGGGAGTGGCCAACAAGCACCTCCTGATCGGTGTGTCGTCTGACCGTGGTCTCTGTGGCGCCGTCCATTCCAACGTGGCCAAGGCCATCAAGGCCAAGATTGCCACCCTCACCGGTGAGGGCAAGGAGGTGATGGTAGTCAATGTGGGGGACAAGCTGAGGAACATCCTGCAGAGGTACAGAATGATGATAAAGAAATGCAGCCACGTCAGCTTTACTTTACTGTATGATGCCCACAGCAACCGGTCCACTTTAGTGGTTCCCTTTGGAATTTAGTATATTACCATGACAACAGTGTTCCCTCCCCGCCACCCAGGACACACGGCAATTACCTGCTGCTCAGCTGCAAGGAGGTGGGCCGCAAGCCCCCCACCTTTACCGACGCTTCCATCGTCGCCACAGAGCTGCTCAACATGGGCTACGAGTTTGACCAGGGTGCTGTCATCTACAACAGATTCAGGTATGGGGGGACTCCTTTCACAGCCACATCAGTGTCTTGTTTCCTCCAAATGTTTTCTTAGTTGAGACACTATTGGTATGGGAAGATTCACGTCAAGGATAGTCTTATCCTTCAAAGTACATAGCCCATTATCAAAACAAGTCTTGAATGGATGTTATTTTCCCCCCCTCATTCAGGTCTGTGATCTCCTACAAGACTGATGAGAAGCCCATCTTCTCCATTGATACTGTTGCTAATTCAGGTACAACACCGTTGGTTTGAAGGTCGCTTTAATTTTTTAGTCTAAGTCGTTGGGGAGGGGGTACTGCTACGCTGACATCTTGAATTGTTTTAAGATGGTCATACTATGGATCATTTAGCTATTTGATTTTTCGTTTTTAAGACCCCTTTAGGTTTTAAAACAATATATACATATATTTGGCCTTTACTATTAAAGACCATGGAAACGCATTGAATAACACATTCATACATGGCAAAAAGGACAGTCCAAAAAGAAATCATAAGCAACAAGGTTTTGAAGTGTCTGTCCTAAATCTAGGAGATATATAAACTCAGTGTGTTTTTTATATATATATATATATATATATATATATATATATATATATATATATATATATATATATATATATACACACACACACAAAATGTGTACATACATTTAACCCTTTTTTTGGGGGGTAGGCACAAAACTACCTTTTATATTTCCATTTGTTTAAAAAAACCCGGTATCGGTTACCTTCAGAAGAGTCCCGTAACACTTGTGGGGGTTGTAGAGCAAAACAGAACACCATCGGGTTCGTGAGACTCTCCTTTCAGCAGTGGGGGTCCTATTAGTTTGTAGCCCAAACGGTTCTCACCTTCCCAAACAGAAGTTGGCACATTGACAGTACCGACTTCAGACGAGTCTCCTGACATTTGTGGGGTTGGTCGAGGAAAATGAAGACACCATTGTGTTTGAGAGTCCCCTTTCCAGAGTGGTCATAATAGTTTTTAGGCCAAACCGTTTGGACACTACAGACGTTTTCACGAGAAGACCGATTTTTCGGGATGTCTCATGGTCTGCCACCTTTCACCGCAGATGTGACTCCCAATGCAAAAAAACTTTAACTGACAGATTTAGATTATTATTTTTTTTGTTAATTAGGTTGATGCGCTTGTACGTCAATCGACTCTAGGGGGGGTTAAAGATGTATGCCCCACTAAATGGCCAACTGACATCACACGTCTTCTTTTTCCTCTCCTGTAACAGAGAACATGGGCATCTATGATGACATTGATGCTGACGTGCTGAGGAACTACCAGGAGTTTGCCCTGATCAACATCATCTACTTTGGCCTGAAGGAGTCCACAACCAGTGAGCAGAGTGCCAGGATGACCGCTATGGACAGCGCCAGCAAGAACGCCTGTGAGCATCTCCTCCTCAGCCGCTGCCTCTAACACCTGGCTTACTGCTCATCCACCTCACTTGTCTATTAAGTCGTAGTCGTCCTGCCTTCCTCACAGCACACACAGTAGCTGTAGTCCTTTGTGATTATCTTCCTCAGTCTCCCTCTACTGCTTGATTGCCCTAGTGTTATGCCTCTAGGGTTGCCGTTGATATTACAATATCAGCTAATCTGGTTGCCAGGTCTGTGTGCCTGCACTGCGATGGCTTTGTTCTCAGATTCATATCAACCCTGGCTCTGTTCTGTCCCCTCCAGCTGAGATGATTGACAAGCTGACCCTCACCTTCAACCGTACCAGGCAGGCTGTCATCACCAAGGAGCTCATTGAGATCATCTCTGGAGCTGCTGCCCTGTGAGTACTGTTCACACGGTCAGCTTCTTTCTGTTTCACTCTTTGTCCCTCTCTCTCCCTCACACATTGGTTGTCTCCCCTTGGTGTTTGATCTGTCCCTCACAGTAATGTTTTTTTTCTTCTTCACACACATTCATCCCCACTCATTCTTAACCTTGATTAGTTACCTAATACCTTTGAAAATATCCCCAACTTGACTCCTTGCATGAGCCCACCCATTGTCTGTCATTTTTTTAATAATTAGACTTACGTTTGTTCACTAATCATTATTTTCTGTCAACCTTATTACTCCAATCCCTCATGTTGGTACCAGGACATAAATCATGTGATTGTAGGTAACAGCCCCTAGGGTACATGTGCTATGCTCAAAGGAGATAGTTGCAAGTGCTTTTTAGTCCAGGCCTATGCTTAGTCTGTGTCCGGAAAACCATCCCACTGTAGTCTTAAGATGGAATAGCTCCCTCTAGGGCCTAGTGTGTTCGATCGTGTATCCTGTGGTTTTTGTTAAAATCAGAATACAAACCCTATTATTCCCCCACATTTACTGTGACATTTTGGTTGGGTATTTTGATTTCATCCCGTTTTTTCTGAATGTGTGGTTTCAGATAAATGGACGAGGTTCTCCTGCTATCGTCGCCTGTTGTTCTGGCGTACATGCTTCTGAATACTTCAAACGGCTGTCATCAGTTTTATGAACATTTGTGCTTCTATTTGTAAAATATACGGTAAAAAATAAACCTCTTACAGAGAAACATATTCCTTTTCATATGTCCTCCTAGTTCTACTCACAATAAATCGTACTTGTGACTATGAAAAAGAGTGGTGTTTGAGCATAAAGCTAGGCTACAATTTGACATTGCTATTATGTTTTCCTTGTGTCTGAAAAATGCTATTGCACTGCCAAATATAGGCTGTCTATGGAATGTATCACTTTAAAAGGTTATCATTGCACTCAATTCCTTTGAAATAAAAGTTATGGTATTTGGTACAACTCTTCGTATTCTAGACTAATAAAATGTATAAATGCAACAATTTCAAAGATTTTACAAAGTTACAATTCGTATATGGAAATCAGTCAATTGAAATATGTTCATTAGGCCCTAATCTATAGATTTCATATGGCTGGGAATACAGATATGCATCTGTTGATCACAGACCCTTAAAAAAATAAAAGGTATCAGGAAACCAGTCAGTATCTGGTGTGACCACCATTTGCCTCGTGCGGCGAGACATCTCCTTCGCATAGAGTTGATCAGGCTGTTGATCGTGGCCTGTGGAATGTTGTCCCACTCTTCAATGGCTGTGCGAAGTTGCTGGATATTGGCGGAAACTGGATCATGCTGTCGATCCCGAACTTGCTCAATGGGTGTCATCTTGAGTATGCAGGCCATGGAAGAACGGGAAAATGTTCAGCTTCCTGGAATTGTGTACAGGTCCTTGTGAAATGGTGCTAAGCATTAGCATGCTGAGACGAGGTGATGGCGGTGTATGAATGGCACAATAATGGGTCTCAGGATCTCATCAAGGTATCTGTGCATTCAAATTGCCCTCGATAAAATGCAATTTTCTTTGTTGCCTGTAGCTTATGCCTGCCTGTACCATAACCCCACCGCCACCGTGGGGCACTCTGTTCACAACGTTGACATCGGCGAACCGCTATCCAACATGACACCATACACTCTATCTACCATCTCCCTGGTACAGTTGAAACGGATTAATCCGTGAAAAGCACAGTGGCCATCGAAGGTGAGCATTTGTCCACTGAAGCCGGTTTCAACGCTGAACTGCATTCCGGTCAATACTCTGGTGAGGACGACAAGCACGCAGATGAGCTTCCCTGAGACAGTTTCTGACAGTTTGTGCAGAAATTCTTCTGTTGTGCAAATCCACAGTATCATCAGCTATCCGGGTGGCTGGTCTCAGATGATGCTGCAGGTGAAGAAGCTGGATGTGGAGGTCCTGGGCTGGTGTGGTCTGCGATTGTGAGTCCGGTTGGACATACTGCCAAATTCTCAAAAACAACATTGTAGGTGGCCTATGGTATAGAAATTAACAGTAAATTCTGTGGCAACAGCTCTGGGGGACATTCCTCCAGTCAGCATGCCAATTGCACGCTCCCTCAAAACTTGAGACATCTGTGGAATTGTGTTGGGTGATAAAACTGCACATTTTAGAGTGGCCTTTTGTCCCCAGCACAAGGTGCACCTGTGTAATGATGATGCTGTTTAATCAGCTTCTTGATATGCCACACCTGTCAGGTGGAGAATGCTCACTAACAGGGATGTAAACAAATTTGTGCACACAATTCGAAATATATGTTTTTTGTTCGAATGGAGAAGTTCTGGGTTATTTTATTTCAGCTCATGACACATGGGACCACTTTACATGTTGCATTGATATATTTGTTCAGAGTAGATCTATATTTCCCATCACCTAGATATTCTGTGTAACAAAGAAACAATGAATAAACTGGTTATTCAATGAGTTTGTGTGATATCAACTGTATATCCCACCTGCATCTTATCAATATTGTTATTCCACTGTCCGATGAGAACATAACTGTTCTCTCAATGGTAATGTTTATGTTGGTCATTTTGTTGCAGAACTTGATTCTACAACTGAAATGGGATGAAAGGTTAAGTACCAGTTCATTTATGAACAGTGCAGTCATACACAGTGCAGCCGCACAAAATGTACTCACTATGTAACCAATGAGTTATTACAGATTTATAAACCGTCTACTTGTTAACCTATTGCAATAAAACCTATATAAAGGGTTCTCATTATTCCTGTTAGTTCAAGAGTTTTTGTTGTTGCTGTAGTAGGCCTTGTAAGCAGTGTTAGTTTAGTGATATCAGATGACTCCTGCTTAGCAGAGGAGTCTCAGCCCAGCGTCTTAGAAAAATAAAGCCTGATACTATTTCATGTCTGTGTTATTTTTACGCCACTAAAACGAAGTGCAAAAGGTGCTTTTAAGAGCTTAGCGCCCATACTATGCTAACACATACAGAAGAGTTTATATTAAACGGTGTGTGTCTCTATACCGTCTTTATTGAGTGTAACCTAATCTGAGTGGGGCTGCTGTGTCTGCCTGTCTCGGTCCAGACAGGGCTAACCTGTGTGTCACTGCCTGCCGTGTGTAAGTATGTCTGTGTGTATACCTGTCTGTGTATACCTCTCTGTGTCCATGAGTGGTCTGATGTGTATAAGGAGGAGAATCCAGATGCAGCACTTGGAGTATTTGTCAAATTATTATTGCAAATTGTTGACGAACATGCACCTGTTAAGAAACTAACTGTGAGAACTGTGAGAGCCCCCTGGATCAATGATGAATTGAAAAATTGTGGTTCAAAGAAACTATGCAAAAAAGCTGGCAAACAAGTCAGGCTGCTCAGCTGATTGGTTGACATACTGTCAATTGAGACATTTTGTGACCAAGAATACATTATATTACCAAAACAAGATAAATTACATAAAAAACGATGGATTTTCTTTGTAATGATATTATGGTCTGAAATCCAAATTAATCTCCATCGGTCATTGAAGTTGATGGGTAATTTATAATTAAACCTTTTGATATAGCCAATCATTTCAATGACTTTTTCACTGGTAAAGTGGACAAACGGAGAAGTGAAATGACAACATTTAACAGTGAACCATTATATTTGTCTATTGAAGATATAATAATGAAAGTGAAGGATTGCTGTTTTTGAATTTGGTCAAGTTTGTGTGGAAGAGGTGAAAAAACTATTGTTATGCATACCAGTAATGATAAGCCACCAGGTATAGACAAACTAGATAGGAAACTATTGAGAATGGTAGCAGACTGTATTGCCAACCCTATTTGGCATGTCTTTAACCAAAGCCTAAAGGAGTGTTTGTGTCCAGCGTGGAAGGAAGCTAAAGTAATTCCACTACCTAAAAATAGTAAAGCCCCCTTTTGCTGGTTCTAACAGTCGCCCAATCAGTTTGCTGCCTGTTCTTAGTAAACTGATGGAAAAAATTGTGTTTGAACAAATACAATGCTATTTTTCAAAGAACAAGTTACCTACTGACTTTCAGCATGCATATAGTGAAGGGCACTCAACTCGTACTGCACAGACTCAGATGTCTGATGATTGTCTAAAAGAAATGGATAATAAGATAGTTGGAGCTTATTGTTAGATTTCAGTGCAGTCTTTGATGTTATTAGTTATAATTTGTTATTGAGAAAACTCACTTGTTTTGGCTTTATATCACCTGCCATCACATGGTTGGAGAGTTACTTATCCAATAGAACTCAGAGAATGTTCTTCAATGGAAGTTTCTCTAATATCAGATATGTAGGGTGTGGTATCCCTCAGGGGAGTTGCCTTGGGCCATTACTCTTCTCTATTTTTACAAATGATTTGCCACTTGTCTTACACAAAGATAAAATTACTATGTATGCTGATGATTGCACACTCTACACATCAGCACCTACAGCCGGTGAGCTCACTAAGACTCTTTGCAAGGAGTTACAGTCAGTGCTAGAATGGTTGATTAACAATAAACCGGTCTTAAATACATCAAAAACCAAAAGCATTGTATTTGGTTCAAAGCAGTCTCTTAGACCTAAACCTCAACTGGAGCTGTGCGTAAAGGGTGTGACCATTGAACAAGTTGAAGAAGCTGAACTCCTAGGAGTAACATTGGGTGGTCAGTTGTCCTGGTCAAGTCATATTGACAAAGATGTTGTGAAGTTGGGAAGAGGTATGTCTGTAATAAAGAGATGTTCTGAGTTTTTGACACAAAGATCCACTGTACTAGTTGTTCAGGCTCTGGTCTTGTCCCATCTTGATTACTGCAGCAAAGAAAGACCTAGCAAAGCTGCAGCTGGATCATAACAAAGCAGCACGCCTTGCCCTTAACTGCACATACACAACTAACATCAACAACATGCATGATAGTCTTTCATGGTTGAGGGTTGAGGAGAAGTTGACTACTTCTCTTCTATTCTTTGCGTGTTGAAAATACCTAACCACTTATATAATTTATTTGCATACACTTCAAACATACACACACACTGTACATACATATGCCACTATGGGTTTCTTCACAGTACCCAAACCAAAAACAGAGTTAATACGTCGTTCAGTTATTTATAGAGCCATGTCATCGTGGGATGCTCTGCCACCAGAAGTTATTCAGACAAAAAGCAAGTATAGTTTTAAAAACAGATAAAGCATCTCTCTTCTTTCTAAAGTCTTAATCAACTGTACTGTATATACAAATATGAATATGTATACAATGCCTTCAGAAAGTATTCACACCCCTTGACCTGTTCCACATTTTGTTGTGTTTAAAATGGATTAAATTGAGATTTGTTGGTCACTGATCTACACACAATACCCCATAATGTCAAAGTAGAATTATGTTTTTCAACATTTTTCAAAATTAATTAAAAATGAAAAGCTGAAATGTCTTGAGTCAATAAGTATTCAACCCCTTTGCTATGGTAAGGCTCAATAAGTTCAGAAGTAAACATTTGCTTAGCAAATCACATAATAAGTTGCATGGATAATAGTGTTTTAGCATGACTTTGGAATGACTACCTCATCTCTGTACCCCACACATGCAATTATCTGTAAGGTGCCTCAGTGTGAATTTCAAACAGATTTTACCATAAAGATCAGGGAGGTTTGGTAGATGAGTACAAATAAAAAATCAGACATTAAATATCCCTTTGAGCATGGTAAAGTTATTCATTACACTTTGGATGGTGTATCAATACACCCAGTCATTACACAGATACAGGCATCCTTCCTAACTCAGTTGCTGGAGAGTAAGACAACTGCTCAGGGTTTTCACCATGAGGCCGGTGGAGACTTTAAAACAGTTACAGAGTTTAATGGCTGTGATAGGAGAAACTGAGGATGGATCAACAACATTGTAGTTACTCCACAATACTAACCTAAATGACAGAGTGAAAAGAAGGAAGCCTGTACAGAATACAAATATTCCAAAACAAGCATCCTGTTTGCAACAAGGCACTAAAGTAATTCTGCAAAAAAAAGTGGGCAAAGCAAATCACTTTTTGTCCTCAATATAAAGTGTTATATTTGGGACAATGTCAATACAACACATTACTGAGTACCACTCTCCATATTTGCAAGCATAGTGATGGCTGCATCATGTTATGAGTATGCTTGTAATTGTTAAGGAGTGAAGATTTTTGGGGGGGATAAAAAATAAACGGAATGGAGCTAAGCACAGGCTCATTCCTAGAGGAAAACCTGGTTCTGTCTGCTTTCCACCAGAAACGGAGAGAAAAACGTACCTTTCAGCAGGACAAAAACCTAAAACACAAGGCCACATCTACATTGCTTACCAAGAAGACAGTGAATGTTCCTGAGTGGTAGGGTTACAATTTTGACTTAAATCTGCTTGAAAATCTATGGCAACACTTGAAAATGATCAACAAGCAATTTGACAGAGCTTGAAGAATTTTGAAAAGAAAATATGGGCAAATGTTGCACAATCCAGGTGTGGAAAGCTTTTTTATTTGTACTCACCCAGAAAGACTCACAGCTGTAATCGCTGCCAAAGGTGCTTCTACAAAGCATTGACTCAGGGGTGTGAATACTTACAGTATGTAAATGAGATGTATCCATATTTATTTTTTAATACATTTGCACAAATTTCTAAACAAGTTTTCACTTTGTCATTATGGGGCATTGTGAGTAGATGGGTGAGAAAAAACATAGATTAAATCCATTTTGAATTCAGGCTGTAACATAACAAAATGTGGAATAAGTCAAGGGGTTTGACTACATTCTGATGATACAATACATGAATAGTGTGTAAACAGTATTTTGTTGTCTCTTGGTGTCTTTCCAACATATAACTATTATAAAATGTCATATCTTATGTTGCTCTTGTCTACACCGGTTTTGCACTTTGTCATGTATTTGTAAGTTTTATGTGGACCCCAAGAAGAGTAGCTGATTCATGTACAGTAGCTGACGGGGATCCTAATAAACGAAACTGAACTCCCCACGTCTCCTTAAGTAAAGAAAGTAAGCCTTGTCCGAGTTAGAATGGCACACATCCCCTTAGGGTGGACATTATATCAGGGTTGTGTGAAGTGTAGGAAGAGGATGTTTGTGTGGTCTTCTCAAGTTCTGATTTGCCAGGACGCCACACAGCAGGATAGAGAGGTGTGGTATTGGTGGTGGTGGGGGCCCAGTCCAAACGGACAGAAAGGTGTGTGTTATGTGTGTGATGTAAGAGGGTGTGGTCCAGATTGGCAGGATGGCAGACAGGGAGAGTTAACTGGGCCTGGAGCCAGAACTCAGCTGGGTGTCTCTCTCTACTCTCCTCCACTTCCGCTGCTCTCTGACTGCACAACTCAACCTCCTGCAGTTCAGACAATGTCCAGCAGTTTGCGCTATTTGATAACAAATGCATGCCTTCCAGAAATGTATAGAAGCCAGTTAGCAGAGCTCTGATTCAACAAGGCTGTCAGTAGCACCAGAGGGGCATGTTGAATTGTAGTACCAGTGACAAAAACAACCCTAACAACTGAACCTAGATCAGTGTTTGTTTTTTCCTATACAACACACAGCTGTTCCTCATAACAGCTGATCTAAGTTCAGCGTCTGGTACATCCGTTACTAAAGGCCTAACCTTGACTATTATAAGGGGCAGACCACAAACCAGTTAAGAGGGCTTAATGTACTTACATACATCTGTGACCTGTGTGACGTTAGTGAGCCTGGATAAATGTTTCTCCTTGGCTTCACATTTGTGTGTGTGTGTGTGTGTGTGTCTGTGTGTGTGTGTGTGTGTGTGTGTGTGTGTGTGTGTGTGTGTGTGTGTGTGTGTGTGTGTGTGTGTGTGTGTGTGTGCGCGCCCAGCAGGTCTTGTTTGTCTATTGTGTTTGAGCTTGTTATTGTTTACTCCTGTGGGAAGGAGGAGCGATAGCATCTGAACACTGAAATTACAGCGATGCCAGTCCATGATAAACGAGGAACACAGCCTCACATCTCCCCTCGCAGGCACAGCCCAACGGTCCCAGATCACATAGGAGGCACTCTGGAATTCTGGTTTTGGGAATTTTGGTACCGCATCGGGAATTCTCCTCCTCTTGCCTGGGCTCAGGGTTTTGGGTGTGGAATAGAGGAAGGACTCTAGGGATGTAGGGATGTGTTGGGATGTGTTGGGATGTGTAGGGATGTGTTGGGATGTGTTGGGATGTGTTGGGATATGTTGGGATGTGTAGGGATGTGTTGGGATGTGTTGGGATGTGTCGGGATGTGTCGGGATGTGTAGGGATGTGTCGGGATGTGTCGGGATGTGTAGGGATGTGTTGGGATGTGTTGGGATGTGTAGGGATGTGTTGGGATGTGTCGGGATGTGTAGGGATGTGTCGGGATGTGTAGGGATGTGTAGGGATGTGTAGGGATGTGTTGGGATGTGTAGGGATGTGTTGGGATGTGTAGGGATGTGTTGGGATGTGTTGGGATGTGTAGGGATGTGTAGGGATGTGTTGGGATGTGTAGGGATGTGTAGGGATGTGTAGGGATGTGTAGGGATGTGTTGGGATGTGTAGGGATGTGTTGGGATGTGTCGGGATGTGTCGGGATGTGTAGGGATGTGTAGGGATGTGTTGGGATGTGTTGGGATGTGTTGGGATGTGTAGGGATGTGTCGGGATGTGTCGGCATGTGTCGGGATGTGTAGGAATGTGTCGGGATGTGTAGGGATGTGTAGGGATGTGTAGGGATGTGTCGGGATGTGTCGGGATGTGTAGGGATGTGTAGTAGTTTGTCTCACGCTACAAAGACACACAGAACATTGACATTTACCACTGTGTCTGAACATTCAGATATTAAAAAAATATATATATTTCACCTTTATTTAACCAGGTAGGCTTGTTGAAAACAAGTTCTCATTTACAACTGCGACCTGGCCAAGATAAAGCAAAGCAGTGCGACAAAAACAACAACACAGAGTTACACATAGACAAGCGTACAGTCAATAACACAAAAGAAAAGAAAAATAGAAATAGCTATGTACAGTGTGTGCAAATGTAGAAGAGTAGGGAGGAAGGCAATAAATAGACCATAGAGGAGAAAATAATTACAATTTAGCATTAATACTGGAGTGATAGATGTGCAGATGATGATGTGCAAGTAGAGATACTTGCACAGATACTGGGGTGCAAAAGAGCAAGAGGGTAAGTAATAATATGTCTTGATTAGCTCGGTGTGAAGGGGTGTGTGTATGCATGTGTGCGTGCTATGTAGAACCTGCATGTGACATAATTATATGGATGAATATCCGTGTGTCTGAGTGTGTGTGTGTGTGTGTGTGTGTGTGTGTGTGTGTGTGTGTGTGTGTGCGTGTGCGTGCATGCGTGCATGCGTGTGTGTTTGTGTGTGTGTGAGACGGTGCGAGTGAAGACATCTGAACGTTGTTCGGGGCCCTGCTCCTCTCTCTGTATTCAATTTATCCTCGTTATCATTATCACCCTCGTCTCATTGTGGCGAGACGGAGGGAAATGATTAGAGGAACAGGTGACAATGGAGGGAGAGACTTCTGCCGTTACCCCGGGCACTGGCACTGTCAGGTACAGCAGCATTACACTCACAAGAAGAGAGAAGAAGAGAGAATGAATATAAAAGGGTCTCTTCAGAGAGGAGAATGGCTTTCGTTGGAGCCAATTGACTTTACATCTCTCCCTCCTTTCTTTCCTCCCCCTCTCTCCTTCCTCCCCCCCCCCCATTGCTGGCTCAGGGGCAATCACAGAGGCAGAGGCAAAGAGCTTAGTGCTGATAATACACATTGAGGAGAGAGAGAGACCTCACCATTCCTCTCCTCTCGTCCTCCCTCTTACCTATCCTTTCCTCCTTTTCCCTTCCTGCCTCGCTATTCTTATCCTCTACCTTCCCTCTTCCCCTTTCCTCTCTGCTCCTCTCCTCTTGATTTCCCCTCTCCTCCTCCTCTTAACTCCATCCCTCCTCCTCTCCATCCCCCTCTCTCTCCCCTATGGTCAGACCCCATGAGAGAGAAAGAAGGAGAGACTCAGGACTGGGCTGGTTCCCATGGCGACAGATGGTGCTGGTCTGCCTGTGTGATTGTGTGTGTGTTTGCGGTTGTGACACTGACTCTGATGTAGTAATGCCAGAGCATTATCTCATTCACCCCGTTATCTCAATGCATTCCCCTCCCTCCCCCACGGCCCTACACAAAGCTATCTGCTCGCCGGACTTTTCGGACTATTTATGTCGGACAAGGTCACAATCGTTTAAACTTGCCTGCCTCGCACAAGCCCTGCAGATGAGATAGCAGGGGAAGAGGAGGAGGGAGAGATCGATCGATCCACCCCACTCAGATTTATCCCTTCTCCCTTTTGGTTTTTTTACTTTTACCATCGCCGTGGTAACCGGGCCTTATAATTGAGGCTCCTGCGGCGGCTGCCCCATCAGTCTCTTTAACGTGGCGTGGCGTGTGAGAAGACACTCAGGACGTTTAAAATACAGTAGCGCTTTTAAACGGGCCACTTTTCTCTGCCTCTCGCCCGGTCCAAATGAGAGGGCCTTCACATCAATCTGAAGGTTCTGTTACCGCCCCGGCTCTGAATAGTGAGGCCTGCTCAGAGACTGATTGAGCTGTCTTAAGAGAGAGAGAGAGAGAGAGAAAGATAGAACAAGTGAGAGAGGAAAGGGGAATATCAGTCTTTTAGTGGTTTTACAAACTAAATCCAGGATCAGAGTAAAGACATGGCTGTGGAATGGCTGGTGAGGTATGCTTGCGACTGAGGGTGTCTGTAAGTGTTTTAGATGGTATGTGCGCGCATGCGAACGTGTGTGTCTGTGTGATTCCTGTCACTCAGGGCTTGGGTTACTGTGTTCTGGTTGTATGATAGATGGGCCAGCCCAACCTCAGCGCTCCAGCCTCAGCGCCCCAGCCTCAGCGCCCCAGCCTCAGCGCCCCAGCCTCAGCGCCCCAGCCTCAGCGCCCCAGCCTCAACGCCCCAGCCTCAGCGCCCCAGCCTCAGCGCCCCAGCCTCAGCGCCCCAGCCTCAGCCTCAGCGTCCCAGCCTCAGCGTCCCAGCCTCAGCGCCCCAGCCTCAGCGCCCCAGCCTCAACGCCCCAGCCTCAGCGCCCCAGCCTCAGCGCCCCAGCCTCAGCGCCCCAGCCTCAGCGCCCCAGCCTCAGCGCCCCAGCCTCAGCGCCCCAGCCTCAGCCACAGGAGATCGTGTCACGACCAGTTTCCGCTCACTCTGTCCGCTGCCTCACTGTGTGTGTGTGTGTGTGTGTGTCTGCTCGCGGGGTGGTGGCATGACCCCCCACTGCAACAGGATAGGTGGGTTAGGATGGGCTGAGCTGTGTGTGTATTTGTGTGCACTTGTGTGCTTGTGTGTGTGTGTGTCTGAGGTGAGCTGACCTAGGCTGTGTCCTGCTGAGTTTGTGTTGGCCCCAGCCCCTTCCTGTCCAGACCACACTGCTAACCAGAACCCAATGTGGTGGTGTTACACCCCGCACCACAAGACGCAGTTCACTCATTCATATTTCTCCACCTTTCATCTCTCTCTCTCTCTCTCTCTCTCTCTCTCTCTCTCTCTCTCTCTCTCTCTCTCTCTCTCTCTCTCTCTCTCTCTCTCTCTCTCTCTCTCTCTCTCTCTCTCTCTCTCTCTCTATATATATATATATATTCCTCTCTTCTCTCGCTCGCTCTCTCTTTCTCTCTCTCTCTCTCTCTCTCGCTCTCTCTCTCAAACCTGTCTGTCTGTCTGTCTGTCTGTCTGTCTGTCTGTCTGTCTGTCTGTCTGTCTGTCTGTCTGTCTGTCTGTCTGTCTGTCTGCCTGCCTGCCTGCCTGTCTGTCTGTCTGTCTGTCTGTCTGTCTGTCTGTCTGTCTGTCTGTCTGCCTGCCTGCCTGCCTGTCTGTCTGTCTGTCTGTCTGTTTCTCTAATTCTTTCTCGCTTACGATTTTATGTTCTTCCATTTTTCATTTGTTCTCCCTCTTTTCCTCTTTTCCTGTTAATGTATGGACTCGTCAGATTGCCCTACAGATATGTGTCCCAGCTTCACAGTCCACGTCCTTCACTCCAACTCTGACAGACACAATGCTCTCAGTATGAGCAGATGGACCACTGACAGGAAGCAAATGAACTTTACATTGAGGAGAGGAAAAATAAGATCTAAAATCCTTCCATCTTTTCTTTCTTTTTCTTTCTCTTCTGACCAATACTTTTAGAGGAATGTGTAGCAGAGATTATACCATAATAACAAGAACGCAGTCTGATACCACATCCGATCTGAACTACAGATCAGCCGCTTTGAACCATATTTTAAAGACTTTTCAGAGGGTCTTATTTCATTGTTGTTACACTAGTACTGTATCTTTCTGAGAAGTAGTCGTATGAGGTATTTAAATGAGAAAGGGAGGTTTGATACTGCCTTTGGAAAATCCCTCCATTCTTTTCAATGTCTTCTTGGTATAAATAAAAGGAGTAAAAAGAGTTAAAATGACAGAAATGAAGGACGCTAATTAGTCTAATGTCTTGTGGCATGTATGGGTGTATTAAAGTTAGATACGGGCTAACACTGTTTTTCTGTTGCTTTATGGTTGTTCTTTGATTCTTCCTGCAATGTGGGTGTTTGTTTTATGAACATGCAAGGATTTAACTTCAATGGTTTTTCAATGCTCATGTTGATCTTTATTTGTGAAAGGAGAGAGCATGTTTTTGCTTGTGTAGTGTGGCTGCAGTGTTCCACAGGCTGTAGTACCTGTACTGGTCTGCTAGATGGTAATGTTGCTCCAGTGATCCTTAGGACAGCCTGCAAGGTCCTTCTGTCCTGTTCTTTGGCTGAGCTCTTTGTGTTCTGGCGTTTCATGATGGGATTCTGTGGAGAGCAGTGGACAGAGAGAAGTACTCCTTCTACCTATTCCTCTCTCTCCCTCTTTCCCTCCTTCCCTCTCTCTCCCCTTTCCTTGTTGTAATGCTTTCTCTCTAATCAAAACGGTTCTTCCACCTTCCCTGCTGGTTGTTGACTTTATATGTGTTTGTGATGGAAAATGAAAATCAACTGGAATCTGAATCATATTGTAGTGTTTAGGGCAATTCTCTTTAGTGTCGGACTTCAGTTGGACGCAGTGGTTGAATCATAAGTAAATTACTCTTAATTGCAGTCACACACACACACACACACACACACACACACACACACACACACACACACACACACACACACACACACACACACACACACACACACACACACACACACTGATCTTGTTTGTTTATGGTATCTGAGGGGAAAGTATGTAGAATGGGCCCTGGGGAGGGAACAGAGCCCTGGGGTTAAACAAACGCTCTCTCCAGTCTCACCCCCTGCCAACCCCCTCCTTACCCCGCTTTACCCCCTCATTACCCCTGCTCACCTGCCTTACCCCCACCTTACACCCCTTCTCATCCACCTCACCCCTTCCTTACCCATTCCTCACCTCTTCCTCACCCACTCACCACCCCCGCCTCACCCTTTCCTCACCCTGCCTCACCCCCTGCCTCCCTGCCTCCGACTACCAAAGACTGGGCCATCTTTGGGCCAATGTGTCTTTTATCTGGGCCGCCATGACAGTTGGGAGATGGACGTGATGTTTATTATTGGGCTGTTCTCTGAGGAAATTAGGAAATGGTCAGACACCGTTGTTGGTGTTGAGAAGCCTTTTTTCGGTCTAATGGTTTTCATGTCTAATGAACCCGACTTCCCCTCAACTCCGTGTGTGTGTGAGGGTTGTTCCCATAGACATTACAGTCCATTATGTTCTGCCAGGGTATTATAGTGTGTTTGTTGTTTCTGGAGGGTTTGTGCGTGGGTGAGTACGTTAATGCCACCATAGGAAGTGATTAGCTGATGAGGCAGCTCATAGAAGGGCTGAGATTGGCATGAAGAGAAAGACAGAGAGAGAGAGAGAGAGAGGAGGAGAGAGAGAGAGAGAGAGAGAGAGAGAGGGAGAGAGAGAGAGGGAGGGAGAGAGAGAGAGAGAGAGAGGCGGGAGGAGAGAGGGAGAGAGCGGGAGAGAGAGAGAGAGAGGGAGAGAGAGCGGGAGAGAGAGGGAGAGAGGCGGGAGAGAGAGAGAGAGAGAGAGAGAGAGAGAGAGAGAGAGAGTTACAGGGAGAGTTCAGGGTCAGTTACGGAACACCTCTGTTTTCCCCAAAATGTGTCAGCGTCAGTGAGAAAACGTTTAGTTATTGTGATAGCTTGCTTTATTTGTGGTCACGCTTTATGTGACATCAGATTCAACAGAAACAAATGGGTTTCAATAGGAATAGAAGATGTTTGTATTAGTGTGGTTAAGTATTGAATGTGTGTGAGAATGCAGACCGTGTCATGTTTGTCTGTCTTACGGTAACTGCGGTGGTGTGTTTGTGTGTGTGGGTGTGTGTGTGTGTATTTCATTGACCCCTGAGTGTCTTCTGTCTCCATGATGACTTCACCTCATCACAGAACCACAGTAAGCTAGGCACCTCCTCCCTTCTACTCTTTCATTCTCCATCTCTCACCTTCACCCCGTTCCCTCTTTCCACTCCATCCCAGTCCATTTCTCTTCTCCTCTCTGACACCTGTCCCCTACCCTTTCTCTACCTTCCCTTCTCACGCTCCTTCATTTTCACTCCCTCCGTCCTCTCCCTCTATCCGCTCGTCCTCATCTCCATATTCCCAGCTCCGTGTCAGCCTTCCCTCTAGCGTCGGCGGCATTTCGATGCTCCCGCTCTCGCGTTCTCTCTCTCTCTCTCCGTTAAGTGGACTGGATTCCCATCCCTGTGTGTGAGAGCACTCCGTATTACTCTGGCCATTATTTTAAAGGCTGCCATTAGGAATTTCAATTTCACTCCTTCCTTTTGTACCTTCTGTTCACTAGCTACTGCTACGGCAGGGGAGATTATACACCGAGAGAAAGAGTGTGTAAGTGTGTTCAAATTGGATGGGGTGGTGCTTTCACTAGGCACACACACACACACACACACACACACACACACACACAGTCATTCTTAAATGTTTTACATAGTAAAGATTGGGTTCATTCAAGCAACAATCTGTTTTACTACTCAAAGTGTTTAGGAGTGCAGGAGTTGGATGTGTCTCTGTTCTACATACACACCTCATTCTCATAGTGCCACTGTGCTGTTTGTACTGCAAATGAAACAGGTGTATTCATGACCCTCTCTCTCTGTGAGCGTAATGACCTGCACCTCTGGCTCTGAACATTCAATTACCCACCGTGACCTCTGTGTGTGGAGCCGAATGCTCTGTCTGACCGGCCAACCATAACCAAGGGCCGGTCTTAAACACCTGCCCAAAGCAAATCAGGTCACAGGTGTGTGTGTGTCGGTGTGTGTGTGTGTGCTTGCGTGTGTACGTCGGCCCATAAAATCGGTTAACAAATAGTTTTCCCATGATGTCATTTCCAGGTAGGAGACCTGTGTTTAGGGAGCGTTGGTTTATTTGTAAGTGAGTGTATTTTCTCAGACTGCTGTTCTTTATTTTACCTGTGCTTTCTTTTGCTTTCAGCACTATGCCTACGTGCCTGTCCTTTCAGAGTAGCCATGTCTATCAATGAGGTGTGTGTGTGTGTGTGTGTGTTTAGAAGCAGTGAGGCTGCAGTGAGTGTGCAGCCATTGCCAGTAGTGAATGAGTGATCAGTAGCCACTTAGCTTGTGCTAAAACAGCTGCAGCGATTCCCAGTTAGACCAGGCTGGGACAGGTGGTTTTCCTGACCACCTACCTACCCTGACTTAGAAAAACTCCAGGCCCTAGTTATGACTCTGCATACGGCGGTCATAGAGCTACACAACAAGGGTTAATTAACGGGGTGCCATAAGGCAGGTTATGACCAGGTTTAGCCTGAGGCAATTTCAATACACACTAAAATGCCCTCCTTTTCCTGAATGACAGCCATTTTGAAGTCGAACATCAGAGCCCCTGTACAGAACCTGTGAATCCTGCTCTGCCATTCTCAGAGTTGACAGAGTGTGGAAATATATAATTGCTTCATGAAACATAACGAGATGATATGAATAATCTGTCAGAGAGGGAGCCGACCCAACTTCAATACCAATCACCCCAGCGGTGTCCCTGTGCAGCGGAGCGTGCTGGAAGCCGTACCTGTCCATCCGGAAAACCGGGAAGAAAAGATCCCGTATTTCCGTATCAGGCCGTCAGCTTTCCTTACCCTCCTCGGCCTGTTATCAGACAGGGGATGGAAGCTGTTTCTATAGATGAGGTAGTATAGAATGGAGACCATACTTAGACTCTCTACCACCCAGTCTGCATTAGATAGAGGACACTGGGGGTAAAGTTAGGTAGCTCTCTCTCTCTCTGTGTGTGTGTGTGTGTGTGTGTGTGTGTGTGTGTGTGTGTGTGTGTGTGTGTGTGTGTGTGTGTGTGTGTGTCTGTGTGTGTGTGTGTGTGTGTGTGTGTGTGTGTGTGTGTGTGTGTGTGTGTGTGTGTGTGTGTGTGTGTGTGTGTGTGTGTGTGTGTGTGTGTGTGTGTCACCCATGCTTATTTCTTGGTCAGTGTGGTTGTAGTCCCCTTTTCAACACTAATCACGATTCTCTTTAGACAAAAGAGAGGGAAGTGACGGAGGATGAGGTGGAGAGAGATCAAGACAAACTGGACACTAGGCACAGACATGGAGAGAGAGAAGGAGTGAAAGAGGGAGATAGACAGTGAGGAATGGTGAGAGAGAGTGAAAGGTAGAGAGTGTGAGAAAGAGAAGGAAGGAGAAAGAGTGTCAGACTGTGGCGTCGTTTGCTGAATACCAACAGGGAGGGAGAGGCTGAGACTGGCCCTCTGGCACCAGCATCAGGAGAGGAACACAGCTCTGATAAATGCACTGATAACACACACACACACATAGACACACGCACACACTCAAAATGGAGGAGAATGGCCAAGGTGGATGGAAGGAGACATTTTGAGGGAGAAAGAAGAAATACAGTTTGAATGGCTGGAGTTAGAGACGGAAAGACATGAGGGCACAGTCCAAATATACTTCACTTCTTCACTGGCTTCCTTTCCTAGTCTCCTTTCACTTATGACCAATGACCTGTGAGGACTTGATTAGTCAAAACAATATTGTGTTAACTTATCCAGTTCTGTCACCTCTCAGTGACCTCTCTATTCCAAGTAAAGACTCCAGAGTTCAGGCTGAGCTGTTCTTTAGGCCATTTTATATACTGGAAGCCAGAAATAAATTGTTTGGAATCGTATGCAATGCATCACCATTCACATTAGACATAGGAAGACACGAGTGGAGCTGTAAAGCTTTACATTTAGTACATTTAGGTAGAATATACTGCCATTCTATATATTGTCAAAGACTTTGACATATTTCCCCCTATACCCTCTTGCCATTCTTGAATCTCCTTCAGTCTCTCCCTCCTCTCTCTCTCCCCCGAGTCCCTCTCTCCTCTCCCTCCTCTCTCTCTCCCCCGAGTCCCTCTCTCCTCTCCCTCCTCTTTCCTCTCTCGTTCGTTCCTCATATAAACCCAACTCACACTCCAGCCTCCTCACTGATCTTATCGATGCTTTTTCATTTACTAAGCTGAACTGACCTGCCCATGTCATTAAAGAGCACACACACATGCACACACACACACACACACGCACGCACGCATGCACGCACACACACACACACACACACACACACACACACACACACACACACACACACGTGCGCAGAGCATGAGTGTCTAGCTGAGATATGCTGGTGTGTGTTTTGGTTTGTAAAGTGTGTGTCTGGTTTGCACTATTAGATGGTATTTCAGGTTTATTAGTGTGGGTGGGTTTGGTTATTGTGTATTAGTGCGCACAGTTGTGTTGCATTGGTTTGTTTGTGTGTGTGTGTGTGTGTGTGTGTGTGTGTGTGTGTGTGTGTGTGTGTGTGTGTGTGTGTGTGTTGGTTTGGTTGCAGTGTGTGTATATGTGTGTGTATTGGGTTGCGGTGTGTATTTCTGTATGTATGTGTGTGCGTGTCTGTGTTTGGTTGCGGTGTGTGGGAGTGGGCCCACCCACCGGGGAGCCAGGCCCAGCCAATCGGAATGAGTTTTTTCCCACAAAAGGGCTTTATTACAGACAGAAATACTGGATATTGCCGGATATTGAGCCGGATATTGAGGTCCTGGGCTGGCGCGGTTGAACGTGGTCTGCAGTTGTGAGGCCGGTTGGACGTACTGCCAAATTTTTTAAAACGACGTTGGAGGTGGCTTATGGTAGAGAAATTAACATAAAATTATCTGTCAACAGCTTTGGTGGACATTCCTGCAGTCAGCATGCCAATTGCACACTCCCTCAAAACTTGAGAAATCTGTGGCATTGTGTTGTGTGACAAAACTGCCTTTTATTGTCCCCAGCACAAGGTGCACCTGTGTAATGATCATCCTGTTTAATCAGCTTCATGATATGCCACACCTGTCAGGTGGATGGATTATCTTGTCAAAGGAGAAATGCTCACTAACAGGGATGTAAACACATTTTCCACAACATTTGAGAGAAATAAGCTTTTTGTGTGTATGAAACATTGGACCAACACTTTACATGTTGCGTTTATATTTCTGTTCAGTATATGTGCGTGTGTTGAGTTGCAGTGTGTGTGTTGTGTTTGGTTACGGTGTGTGTGTTTTTTGTAGTGTTTGTTTTATCTGTGATCTTTAAGCTGGGTCATGTGTTGTTGCTTCACATTTCATCATCCTGCCCTCTTATCTGCTGTTGTCATACACAACCGCAGTCGTAATTCTGTTAGAACAGACATGCGCACACACACACACACACACACACACACACACACACACACACACACACACAGTAGTAGGATTCTGTTAGTAAATAGAGAGATATTGGGTGTGAAAATGCTAGAGGAGAGAGAAATGGTGAGATTGAGAGACACGGTGAGATTGAGAGACACGGTGAGAGAGAGAGAGAGAGAGACGAGGGATTGAGAGAGCGAGACGAGGGAGAGAGAGAGGGACAGAGAGACACAGAGAGAGAGACGAGGGAGAGAGAGAGAGAGACAGAGAGAGAGAGAGAGACGAGGGAGAGAGAGAGAGAGGGACAGAGAGAGAGAGAGAGAGAGAGAGAGAGAGAGAGAGAGAGAGAGAGAGAGAGAGAGAGAGCTGAGCTGCGCAAAGAAAAGAGTCCCCTCATCCAGCTGGTCCTGAGGCTGAGTTCACAAACTTGTTCTACTAACACACTGAAGCCTCGGGACCAGAACATCCAATCAATCAGAATAAACCAAATTACAACACAGTCAAAACAAAACTACATTGCTTATTGGGAAACAGAAGCACAAAGCAAAATGCAGTGCTATCTGGCCCTAAATCGACAGTACACCATGGCTAACTATTTGACCATGCTTACTGATCAAAACCTTAGAAAAACCTTGACATAGTACAGGCTCAGTGAGCACAACCTTGCCATTGAGAAGGGTAGACGCAGGAAAACCTGGCTCCCTGTAGAGGAAAGGCTGTGCAACCACTGCACAACAGCAGAACCTGAGACAGAGCTGCATTTCCTGACAAAATGTCAAAGATATAAAACAATTAGACAGTGTCATTTCCCCAAATTCGAAACCCTTATTCAAGGTTTCAAAGACCTCTCTGATGAGAGTAGGCTACCCGTCCTGTTTGGGGAGGACGCAGAGAGCTGTGTGTTGGCAGTGCACTACATTGCTGCATGCCATAAAATGAGGGACAGTGTCTGACAGACCAATCAACCTGCACATGTCCTCTACTGTATGCGTATTGTTATTGTTCAATGTATGGTTATTTTGACCCTTGGTTATTGTTGTTACTGTTGTCCCGTTGACAATTTTGATTCTTATTATTTACATGTTGTAAATATCCAAAGTAAGCTTTGGCAATATGTACATTGTTACGTCATGCCAATAAAGCAAATTGAATTGAGAGAGAGAGAGAGAGAGAGAGAGAGAGAGAGAGAGAGAGAGATGAGAGAGAGAGAGAGAGAGAGAGAGAGATACACTATGTTTATTTGGTGTTATTATGTCTTGGCCAGACTTTAGCTGAAATCTGATGAGTACGTGAGGAATGAGACCAGATGATCTACAGTGATTACAAGTATTTTACATCTCAATTCAATTCAATTTAAGGGCTTTATTGGCATAGGAAACATATGTTAACATTACCAAAGCAAGTGAACTAGATAATAATGAACAGTAAACATTACACTCACAAAAGTTCCAAATGAATTAAGATATTACAAATGTCATATTATGTCATATTATCTCTCTCTCTCTTTTTCTCTTTTTCTCTCTTTTTTTCTCTCTCTCGCTACCTCTTTCTCTCTCTCTCTCTCTCTCTCTCACACTCTCTCTCTCTCTCTCTCTCTCTCTCTCTCTCTCTCTCACTCTCTCTCTCTTTTTGTATGTCTCTCTCTCGCTCTCTCTTCCACACATCTCTCTTTCTTTCAAAGTGTCTCTGTGTTTCCCTCTCTGCTTCAGCTAGCTCTGTTTTGTCTGCACTGTTCTTAAACATGTCTGTGTGTGTACATGTATGTGTGCGTGTGTCTTATCTCTCTCTGTGGGGCCCACGGCCTGTGAGAGTGCTCATGTACAGGTTGACCCAGGGCAGGTTGCAGGGGCAGGAAATCCCAGTACTTAGGCCCATTAGATAACCACAAGGGTCAGCGCAGGGTTAAACTCAGCCTGGGAAGCCTTGTTTAGCTCACATCAGCACAGGGTAGGGTATGTGTACATGGACTGTACTCACACAAACACACACACAGTGTTTCTGTGTGCTGACGACAGAACTCGTTTCTTAGTGTCAGACTATCTTTCTGTTTCTGTTCCCGAAATGGTGTCTATGTAGGTGTACGTGTGTGTGTTTATGTACTGTATGGTGGGGATGTGTCAGGTTGTTTTCGTAGCCTAGGGAAAAGGGTCACTGGGTGTGCGTCTAGTTCTCTAGGTGTGTGTGTTTATGTTTCAGGGTCAAGTAGACAGGGTGTCTGGTCATGGCTTTAGTCCTCAACGGCTAAAACTCCACATGGTGATGACGTTCAAATATTCCACATTATCGCAACTCTATAGAGATGTTGTTGTTAAGGGACAAGACATAGAGGTAGTGGAGGAGTAGAAACACCTGGGCCTTGTACTTGACCACAAGCTACGATGGGGGAAGTGTACTGAGCAGATGTATAAGAAAGGACAGCCAAGGCTCTACTTTTGAAGGAAACGGAGCTCTTTTAATGTTGAACCTGTTCTATTGTCACTGTTTCATTGAAAGTGTATTATTTTGTTGTATCATCTGCTGGTCCGGAAATGCTGATGTCTCTGAGAGAAATCGGTTCAGAAGAATGGTTAGCTCTGCTAGTAACGTGCCCGGGGTCAATCAGACAGGTCTGGAGGTCATTTAAGATATAAGAGCCCTCACAAAAGCCTGCAAGGTACTGATGGACCCCGGACATCCTCTTTAGTGGGAGTCTGAGCTACTCCTCCCAGGGAGACGTTACAGGGCAGCACGGCAGAAAGGGAATAGTGCCAAACGATCCTTTGTCCCAGCGGCAGTAAGGCTCCTGAATGTTTAAAACCATCAGCAGAACCAGCGGGCACGCCAACAGCTAATATAGTAGTTGACAAAGTGTACTGATGTGTATAGTGTATATAGTTTACAGATGATCATTAATCACTCATTAACTGTACTTTCTACCTGTATTTATTGTCTGTATATGTGTCCTTTGTCTACCTTTCATTGTGTTTTTATGTATGCACAGAGCCGCAACCAACATTTCCCCATGGGGTATAATAAAGTCATTATCTTTATTGATATATTTGTATTCCTTAACATTCAATTCATACACTGGGTCCAGTCAGATGGCAGCTTAGAGTTTCAAGTTTCAAAGTTTATTCGTGTGTGCACAGGATAGAACATGTATAAAACAGTACAGTGAAATACTTACTCGAGAGCTCTTTCTCAACAATGCAGGGAAATAATAATAATAATAATAATATAAAATATAATTAAAAACAGAATAAGCATGATATAAGCTGAAGAAACATGAGAATGCAAGTATATACAGGTCAGCATCTTGTTCAATGTGCAGGGCTACTGGAGTGGTTGAGGTGGGTTTATACATAAAAAGTGACTGGTAGTAGGATAAACATTCAAACAGGGATGAAAAGTGACTGGTAGTAGGATAAACATTCAAACAGGGCTGAAAAGTGACTGTTAGTAGGATAAACATTCAAACAGGGATGAAAAGTGACTGGTAGCAGGATAAACATTCAAACAGGGATGAAAAGTGACTGGTAGCAGGATAAACATTCAAACAGGGATGAAAAGTGACTGGTAGTAGGATAAACGTTCAAACAGGGATGAAAAGTGACTGGTAGCAGGATAAACATTCAAACAGGGATGAAAAGTGACTGGTAGTAGGATAAACATTCAAACAGGGATGAAAAGTGACTGGTAGCAGGATAAACATTCAAACAGGGATGAAAAGTGACTGATAGTAGGATAAACATTCAAACAGGGCTGAAAAGTGACTGGTAGTAGGATAAACATTCAAACAGGGATGAAAAGTGACTGGAAGTAGGATAAACATTCAAACAGGGCTGAAAAGTGACTGTTAGTAGGATAAACATTCAAACAGGGATGAAAAGTGACTGGTAGTAGGATAAACATTCAAACAGGGCTGAAAAGTGACTGGTAGCAGGATAAACATTCAAACAGGGATGAAAAGTGACTGGTAGGAGGGTAAACATTCAAACAGGGCTGAAAAGTGACTGGTAGTAGGATAAACATTCAAGCAGGGATGAAAAGTGACTGGTAGGAGGGTAAACATTCAAACAGGGCTGAAAAGTGACTGGTAGTAGGATAAACATTCAAACAGGGCTGAAAAGTGACTGGTAGTAGGATAAACATTCAAACAGGGCTGAAAAGTGACTGGTAGTAGGATAAACATTCAAACAGGGATGAAAAGTGACTGGTAGTAGGATAAACATTCAAACAGGGCTGAAAAGTGACTGGTAGTAGGATAAACATTCAAGCAGGGATGAAAAATGACTGGTAGGAGGGTAAACATTCAAACAGGGCTGAAAAGTGACTGGTAGTAGGATAAACATTCAAACAGGGCTGAAAAGTGACTGGTAGTAGGATAAACATTCAAACAGGGATGAAAAGTGACTGGTAGCAGCAACATATAAACACTTATAGTATTCTAATGGCAATATATACATGTAAAGAGGAGGAATGGTGACCAGTAGCAGGATAAATAGATAGATACTAATGGTAATATATACATGTAAACAGGAGTAATAGTGACCAGTAGGCAGGATAAATAGATAGATACTAATGGTAATATATACATGTAAACAGCAGTAATAGTGACCAGTAACAGGATAAATAGATAGATACTAATGGTAATATATACATGTAAACAGGAGTAATAGTGACCAGTAGCAGGATAAATAGATAGATACTAATGGTAATATATACATGTAAACAGCAGTAATAGTGACCAGTAACAGGATAAATAGATAGATACTAATGGTAATATATACATGTAAACAGGAGTAATAGTGACCAGTAACAGGATAAATAGATAGATACTAATGGTAATATATACATGTAAACAGCAGTAATAGTGACCAGTAACAGGATAAATAGATAGATACTAATGGTAATATATACATGTAAAGAGGAGGAATAGTGACCAGTAGGCAGGATAAATAGATAGATATTAATGGTAATATATACATGTAAACAGGAGTAATAGTGACCAGTAGCAGGATAAATAGATAGATACTAATGGTAATATATACATGTAAACAGCAGTAATAGTGACCAGTAGGCAGGATAAATAGATAGATACTAATGGTAATATATACATGTAAACAGCAGTAATAGTGACCAGTAGCAGGATAAATAGATAGATACTAATGGTAATATATACATGTAAACAGCAGTAATAGTGACCAGTAGGCAGGATAAATAGATAGATACTAATGGTAATATATACATGTAAACAGGAGTAATAGTGACCAGTAACAGGATAAATAGATAGATATTAATGGTAATATATACATGTAAACAGGAGGAATAGTGACCAGTAACAGGATAAATAGATAGATATTAATGGTAATATATACATGTAAACAGGAGGAATAGTGACCAGTAACAGGATAAATAGATAGATACTAATGGTAATATATACATGTAAACAGGAGTAATAGTGACCAGTAACAGGATAAATAGATAGATATTAATGGTAATATATACATGTAAACAGGAGGAATAGTGACCAGTAGGCAGGATAAATAGATAGATACTAATGGTAATATATACATGTAAACAGGAGTAATAGTGACCAGTAACAGGATAAATAGATAGATACTAATGGTAATATATACATGTAAACAGGAGGAATAGTGACCAGTAGGCAGGATAAATAGATAGATACTAATGGTAATATATACATGTAAACAGGAGTAATAGTGACCAGTAGGCAGGATAAATAGATAGATACTAATGGTAATATATACATGTAAACAGGAGGAATAGTGACCAGTAACAGGATAAATAGATAGATACTAATGGTAATATATACATGTAAACAGGAGTAATAGTGACCAGTAACAGGATAAATAGATAGATATTAATGGTAATATATACATGTAAACAGGAGGAATAGTGACCAGTAACAGGATAAATAGATAGATACTAATGGTAATATATACATGTAAACAGCAGTAATAGTGACCAGTAGGCAGGATAAATAGATAGATACTAATGGTAATATATACATGTAAACAGGAGGAATAGTGACCAGTAACAGGATAAATAGATAGATACTAATGGTAATATATACATGTAAACAGGAGGAATAGTGACCAGTAACAGGATAAATAGATAGATACTAATGGTAATATATACATGTAAACAGGAGGAATAGTGACCAGTAACAGGATAAATAGATAGATACTAATGGTAATATATACATGTAAACAGGAGGAATAGTGACCAGTAACAGGATAAATAGATAGATACTAATGGTAATATATACATGTAAACAGGAGGAATAGTGACCAGTAACAGGATAAATAGATAGATACTAATGGTAATATATACATGTAAACAGGAGGAATAGTGACCAGTAACAGGATAAATAGATAGATACTAATGGTAATATATACATGTAAACAGGAGGAATAGTGACCAGTAGGCAGGATAAATAGATAGATACTAATGGTAATATATACATGTAAACAGGAGTAATTGTCACGACTTCCACCGAGGGTGGTTCCTCTCCCTGTTCGGGCGGTGCTCAGCGGTCGGCGTCGCCGGCCTACTAGCCGTCACCGATCCATTTTTCTTTTTCCGTTTGTTTTGTCTTTGGTTTTTTCACACCTGGTTTCATTTGCTTTAATTTGTGTGTGTATATTTTACCCCTGTTGCCTGCTTAGGTTTGTGCGGGATTATTTGTCTCAGGTTGCTCGTTGAGGCCGTGCCTCAGATTATTTCACGTATATCCCGATTGTGTATAAGTTTGAGGAGCGTTGTTTTTTCCTCCTTCCGTGAGTAACTGTATTCTCTTTTTGTCGTGGGCGTTGTTATTGGTATTGTACCTGTCTTTTTGTTGTGGACTTGCCTGTTAAAAGACGCTCCTTGGACATCTCTGCTCTCCTGCGCTTGACTCCTTCACCTACCTCATAATCAAAACCTAACAGTAATAGTGACCAGTAGCAGGATAAATAGATAGATACTAATGATAATGGCAATCAATAATCAATGAACGACAGCGTAATGGAAGTAATAAATAAATACAAAATTTAGCAGCAGGGTAGGTGTGTGGGGTGTGTGCATGTGGGTGTAAGTGTGTGGGGTCAGTAATGAGAGTGTGAGTGAGGGTGTATGTGAGCTTTTGTATGTGAGTATGTGTTGTGCTTGTGAGTAAGAGGGAAGGTGTGTTTGTCTGAGTGGGTAGAGCCCTGTGGATGGGCGTAGAGTCCGTGTGGATCGTCTGTGGGAGAGGTAGATCAGTAGTTGTTAGCCATTTAACAGAACAGTGCTCCGCCCAGGAAATGGAAAACCAGCTTCCTGTCTAAGTCATCCCAGTTCCCATAATTTTTTTCCACACGTTCTTCCTGGCCGTCTCCAATCCCCATTCCAGGGAGTTTTTCCTCAGAAATATGCAGCTCGGGAGCTTATTGGATGATGAGTGTGTAATCGTTGGGGGCGAGGGTTATTTTTGTCAGGCAGGGGAGGATGGTGTGGGCTGAGGAGGTGCGTAATTGCTTCCAATTTTGGGGAGGAAACGAGATGTAAATGAGCTAATTATGTGTCCTTAACGAGGGCAAACTGTGACATTCTAGCCCTGGTAACCAGCGGTAACCGCCGTGGTATTTATAGCCCATAATAATCTAAAGTGGGACTGGCTTGAAACGTGGTCGAGGGAACACGAGCTGTCTGAACAACGCAGCTGTTGTTTTGGTTGGGGTGTGTTTTAGAATAAACACGTTTGACTTGGATGCTCTGAAGAGAGCTGAATATTAAAATGAAGCGTATTGACACGGCGGAGCGGCAAGAATGCGGCGCTGGCCCAACGGGCATGTGCTGAGCGTGTTTAACCCCAACGATGAGAGGTCGACCCCACTTTACCAGCTAGATGGCCGGGATGGAGACAGACTCAGAGAAGGAGTCAGAAGGGATACATGTAAAAGTCTAGGAGAAAATATTTTCACTCATAGATTTTACTCTTTGTTGGACTAGTTAGTCTCCAAAAAATTATCTTTTTAATCAGTTATCATCACCCAAATGAAAATAAAGAGAGGGCCGGACACCTAATAGGGTTTCAGTGTTCTTTGGCTTGCTGGAGCATGTTCTTAACGCAAACTCTGTTTCTCTGTGAGATTGAATTTAGCGTGTAACTGTTCCCTTGTTTTAAAAACAGAACATAGTTTCAAATCAAAATGGATGAAATGAAGTGGAACTTGCTACACGGAGGGATGGAGGCTAGTGGGATTGTGGGTAAATGTGTCACGGTTGTCGTAAGAACGGGACCAAGGCACAGCGTGTGTAGAGTTCCACATCCTTATTCCAAAGGGAAACTTCGCAAAACAAAATATATCAATAAACGAACAACGAAACGTGACTACGTGGTGCACATGCACAAACACAAAACAATATCCCACAAACACAGGTGGGAAAAATAGCTACTTAAATATGATCCCCAATTAGAGGCAACGATTACCAGCTGCCTCTAATTGGGAACCAAACCAAAACACCAACATAGAAATTTTAAACTAGAACACCCCCTCGTAACGCCCTGACCTACTACACCATAGAGAAACAAGGGCTCTCTATGGTCAGGGTGTGACAAAATGTTTTGGCGTGAGTATTGTGCCGTGCTCAGCAGAAGTGGTGTTTCTGATGGAGTAAGCAGAAAGGGTTTTGGGAGTTCACAGCTAATTTCCAATTCTCTCTCTTTAATACAGTCATTTATTTCCTCTTAAGACTATGTGTTTTCCTATGCTGGTACGGGCCAATAGGGTAATCTGACTATAGCTTTGGGGAAGAGTAGAGCCAGTAGATAGTCCAGTAGGGAGATAGAGTTTAATTTGAAGGAGGGCTCAAAATTGTGTGACGACCCTCCATTTCTACAATAATAATAAAATAAAAAATAAATAAAAAATACATCCGTTCAGCTTTAAAAAAGCCCTTATTTCTGTATGTGTGACACTGGCATTGATGAGTAAGCAGAACTCACAAACAGGGGCCATGGAGAGTCTGAATTGTTACTCAGTGTTAGTCAGTGGAGTCAACCCAGTTAGAGAGAGTTCACCATGTTAGTGAACCATATCACAGTTAGCCGAGTCACGGTGGTGTTCGAGAGGGCAAAGCATCGTCACTGGCGTCACTCCCAGAATTCTTTACCTGGTGCCTTTCGTAGCAAGGTGATGGGCTGGCTACTGCCCCACTCCCCATACTTCTTTTGTTTCTCTCTCTCTATCTCTCTCTATCTCTCTGTCTCTCTCTCTCTCTTTCTCTCTCTCTCTCTGATGGCGCTCAGCCGTTACGTTCAAGGGAAGGGCAGACTGCTGGCGCCGCAGTGTTTGGGCTCTCTCTGCACACACACACACACACACAGCGACTCAGACACTCACCCACTCACCTACAGTAAATTAAGCGTATTGTTGTGTTGCCTCAGCCACGGAGGGAAAAAATGTCTACCCTTTTGTACACGTCCACATGTGGGTACGGGCCACCAGCAGTTACTCCTCCTTTCTCTCCCTCCTTTTTCCCTCGTTTCCTTTGTACTCAGGGGGGGGAGGAGTTCATTGACTGAGCTAAAATGTCACTGCTGTCACCAGTTCTACCACTCAGGTGGAGAGAACCGTACATGGTCATAGTCTGGTTCGACCACCTCTCACACAATTAATTAGCGGAGTCTGATGTGTGTAAAAAAAATGATTGTGTAATTACACAAACTGCAAAAGAGGTTTTACAGTATTATGATGTTTCAATGTTGTACCTACATTGTAATTATGTTATTCTGTAACATCACTATATTTACAAAAGTATGTTGACACCCCTTCAAGTTAGTGGATTTGGCTATTTCAGCCACACCCGTTGCTGATAGGTGTATAGAATCGAGCACACAGCCATGCAATCTCCATAGACAAACATTGGCAGTAGAAAGGCCTTACTAAAGAGCTCAGTGACTTTCAACGTTGCACCGTCATAGGATTCCAACAAGTCACTTCGTCAAATTTCTGCCCTGCAAGAGCTGCCCCGGTCAACTGTAAGTGCTGTTATTGTGAAGTGGAAGCGTCTAGGAGCAACAACGTCTCAGCCGGGAAGTGGTAGGCCACACAAGCTCACAGAATGGGACCGCAGAGTGCTGAAGTGCATAGCTCGTAAAAATCGTCTGTCCTCGGTTGCAACACTCACTACCGAGTTCCAAACGGCAAACTGCCTCTGGAAGCAACGTCAGCACAATAACTGTTCTTCATGAAATGGATTTCCATTGCCTAACAGCCGCACACAAGCCTAAGATCACCATGCGCTACTCCAAGTGTCGGCTGGAGTGGTGAAAAGCTCGCCGCGTTGGAAACGCTTTCTCTGGAGTGATCAATCACACTTCACCACCCGGCAGTCCGACGAATGACTCTGAGTTTGGCGGAATTCCAGGAGAACGCTACCTGCCCGAATGAATAGCGCCAACTGTAAAGTTTGGTGGAGGAGGAATAATGGATAATGGTCTGGGGCTGTTTTTCATGGTTTGGGCTAGGCCCCTTAGTTCCAGTGAAGGGAAATCTTAAATCTAAAGCATACAATGAAATTCTAGATGATTGTGTGCTTCCAACTTTGTTGCAACGGTTTGGGGAATGCCCTTTCCTGTTTCAGCATGTCAATGCCCCTGTGCACAAAGCGAGGTCCATACAGAAATGGTTTGTCGAGATCCTGACCTCAACTCCATTGAACACCTTTGGGATGAATTGGAACGCCGACTGCGAGCCAGGCCTAATTGCCCAACATCAGTGCCTGACCTCACTAATGCTGCTGTGGCTGAATGGAAGCAAGTCCCTGCAGCAATTTTCTAACATCTAGTGGAAAGCCTTCCCAGAAGAGTGGAGCCTGTTATAGTAGCAAAGGGAGGACCCACTCCATATTAATGCCCAGGATTTTGGAATGAGATGTTCGACGAGCAGGTGTCCACATACTTTTGGTCATGTAGTGTATATTATACTGCATTTTATTTTCTAACTGTTTTAGGGGCAGCTCCAGCCAATAACCAATTTCATTTCCATGTCTGGATATTTTTTTTACCACAGCTCTCAAGTTTTTCTGTCAAGAGAGGCGTAGAATGAGTGAAAAAAGAGAGAGGGAGGAGAGGAGAGAAATTCTTGACACTTCAAGTGACCTTCATGTGAATTTATGTCCCCGTCAGTTGTACTGCCAGATAGTGTTTTTCTGGTTTGTAAAGCTTATTTTACTTTTGATAATAAGTTTAAAGTACCATGTTTACAGAGGTAAAGTAGGATTATTTATCCAGTCTAATTTGAAGCAGTAGGCTCTCCCTCTTTCCCCCCCTCTCTCTCTCCCTCTTTCTCTCTGTTTCCCCCTTCCCGCTTTTTGTTCCTCTCTTTTTTTCTTTTTTTCCCCCATCTCTTTCTCTGTCTTTCTCTTTCTTCCCCTCTCCCACTATCTCTCCTTCTCTCACCTCCCTCCCTCCCTCCCACCTCTCTTCTCTAATAGTAATCCATAGTAATCTTGATCAGAGGCAGACACCAGAATTAGATGGAAAATGAAACAAATAAACACTGCTGCTTTGGATAACATTCCCCTCTGATCGACCCCACCCCCTGACCTCTGAGGCACTCTCACAGGGGTCATGACCTCGCCGTGACCCCACGGGAGCTCGCAGTCACATGGACCTCCCAATGTTGGTTTGGCCTCCATGTCCCGACCAGAAAGAAAACATACAGCCTCCAATTATGTGGTACACATTATCAAAACACTTCATATACTACATGTGATTATAGTGCTCAATGTGCGAGTGTGTTTATATCTATCTGTATGTGAGAAATGCTGTTAAACCGGATTGTACTCACGTGCAATCCCACTGGGCAAGCGATGGTGGTGCAGAGAAAGTTCCAGATGTGACCTGATGATAAAAGTAGATACTACTGCTACTTGATATAATGGGACGTCATTGTGCCAAGTCATTGTATCATTTTGTGACTCTAAGGAGAATTCCAAATCTGTCCCTCATTCTAATTCCCTAAATCCAACGTGTGTACTAATTTGCATATGTCCATGTGTGTACTGTTCATGTTTGTGTGTATTCATTGTTGTATACATGTACCTTGCTGTCTATAGGCCTACATTCAAAGTCACCAACGCCTGCTACATTGTCTGTTGCTGTGCTGTGTTGCTGTCGTTTACCGGTTTTCACTATCTCTCCTCCCCATCTATGTAAATCAGCCCTGTATGGAACAACCGGCAACCAGAAGACATCAGCCGGTGCCGCATTGACCAGCTCTAACCGCTACCTGTTAATGGCGGCTTCAGAGTCCACATATCCCCGCTAGAGCAGAGACGAGGTCGGACGCGATACGCCACTGCAACACATACGTGTTCTCCCCCTTATCTTGTTTATTTGATGGAGTTTTTCAAACGCAAACATTTTCTTTAGATGGCACTGTGGAACTGCGGGGAACGATAAGCATCGGATGCAGACTTAATTGCCTGAGATAGACGCTTATTATTTCCATTAGACGGGCGTATAAGGCCGGCCGTGCTCCCTGGCTCTCTCTCCCTCTGCCAGACTCTCTCTCTCTCTCTTTCTTTCTGTCGTTCCCTCTGTCCCTGTCTCTCTCTCTGTTGCCCTTTTGATGTGGAGATGAAGGGGGGGAAGCAGGCAACCACAGTTTAGTCCTGAACAGTTGAAAAATCTGGGAACAATTGAAATGCAATGAAATCGTTTGGAGGTCTTTTTCCCCTGATGTGCTTAGCTAATGATTTTCTTACAAGTTGCTTTATGTGTACGTGTGTGTCTTTGAGCCACTGTGTGAGTCTCCCACTGTGTTACGTGTCTGTCTTTATGTGTGTGTGTGTGTGTGTATGTGTGCTTGTGTGTGATTAAAAGTTTGTAATTTTATGTCCAATTATCTCTTTCCCTTTCTGTGTCTCTGAGCTGTGATTGGCTCCCAGCTGAATGTGACCCCTGTATTGACCAGGTGAACGGTGTGTGTCTGTGTGTGTCTGTGGGTTTTCTGTGTGTGTGTAATCCCTATGAATGTGTGTATGTGTGTTGTTGACATCTCTCTCTCTCTGCTCTGCGCTGCCTGGCCGTTGCCTCTGTGGGATTTTTGTCTTCTTTCCCCTGGCGATACCCCCTCCCACCCCCAGCCTAGCCCGTCCTGAACGGCATTCCTTCACGGGTTCACTGGCAAGGCTCAAGTGGCTCCCTCTTAACAGCCCCTAATCACTCCGAGCCTTAATCATAAGCCACTTTTGAAGTAATAGTCAATTTGCTGTGAGTCCACCGTTTAACAGAACAACTTTTACATAGTGGGGCCGCGAGCCAGGCAGGGAGAGATGTATAGATAGCAGGGCCCTGTCGATGGACGGTTGTTTTTTGAAGCACTCTCATACGCACAGACGCACACAAACAAACACACACACAATTTTGTTAAATATTACTGTCATTTTTTTATTTTAGTAGAATTTGTGATCCTGTATGGCTCAGTTGGTAGAGCATGGGGCTTGCACCGCTAGGGTTGTGAATTTGATTCACCGGTGCCACCCACATATAAAATGTAAGCACGCATGACGTTAAGGTGCTTTGAATAAAAGCATCTGGTAAATGTCATATATTATAATAAATAGGCAGTTACAGTTATGTGAGAAAGTTCATGTTTTCTCCCCTCAGGTTATTGGCGCAACTCCAGAAGGGGAGTGTGTGTGTGTCTGTGTGTGTGTGTGTGTGTGTGTGTGTGTGTGTGTGTGTTACAGTACATTGGGGGTAACACTGGTTGTTATGATAGATCTGCTGCTGAGTGAACAGAGAGCAGGTGATGGAGATAAGACATGGAAAAGCCTATCTTTGAAAAGTATGTGTGTGTGTTTGTGTGTATGTGTGTGTGTGTGTGTAATTGCGCGCATGTGGATGATGACAGCGCGACAGGAAGCACGCGGCGTTCAAACCCTTCACCTCATCACCTCACCTGCACAGTCTGAATCAGATTACTCACAGTGTTACACTATGAGTGTGTGTGGGGGCGTTTCGACCGTCTACTTGTGTTGATGTGTATGTGCGCGTACATGTGAATATGTGTGTATAACTGTCCATGAATCAGGTATAAAAAGCTTGGGGCCTCCGTTGGCCAATGTTTATTGTTTACGGTTCTCCGGGTGGCGCCAGGGCCTGAAAAAACAGAAGCTGAAAAACACTTTGTTTTGGGGGAAGGCTGGGTCCTACTGCGGTTCTGTAATCACCAGCGCTATCAGGGTCCCTCATCTCGTTACAGAGAGGGAGGGAGGACATAAAAGGTATTTTATTCCACACAAGGTGCACAGGGAAGGAGGCAGAGAGAGGGTGAATGAGAGGGTGCGTGCATGATGCTCACACAGGAGATGTGGGTGCTTGACTGTGTATCTGCCTCGATACACCCTCCACGTAACCCCTCCTCTCTCCTCATCTCTCTCCCGTGTCCCCCAGAGTTCGGTCTACTGCTACCCAGGAGTCAGTTTGACTAGGTTGGGTTTGGAAGGGGGGTACCCATGCTACCATTCTTGCCCCCTGCCCCCTT